>NW_016107761.1:1709062-1726575 GCF_001604975.1 Cebus imitator
ATTGGCCACAGTATCTGAAAGTGAGAGAAAGACAAGTCAGATTCTGGTCTGCCCACCACAGAAAAAATTTCACCCTGCCACTCCTTTCAGCTCCCTCTTGATGTCACAAATGGCAGTACTTCCTTTTCCTTATGATGAATAATATACCATTGTATATGTGTATCACAATTCTTTATTCATTCATTCATCAATGTACACTTAGACTGTTTCTATATCTTGGGTGTTGTGAATAATGCTGTAATACACATAGATGTGAGTATATCTCTTAAAGACACTGATTTCATGTCCTCTGGATATACACACAGAAATGGGATTTCACTTCTATTGTAAGGAAGTTCTATTTTTAATTTTTTGAGGAACCTCTATACTACTTTCCATAATGGTTGTACCAATTTGCATTCCCACCAACAATCTACAAAAATTCCATTATCTCCACATCCTCACCAGTACTTATCTCTTGTTTTAATAATTTCCATGCTAACAGGTATGAGGTGATATCTCACTGTGATTTTTGATTTGCAATTCTCTGTCATTTACTGATGTTGAGCATCTTTTCACACACCATTTAGCCAACTGAATGTCTTCCTTGGAAAAATATCTGTTCAATTCCTTCACCCAGTTTTTAATTGGGTCACTTGATCTTTTGCTACTGAGTTGCGTGAGTTCCTTATACATTTTTTATGTTAATCTCTTCTCAGATAGGTGGTTTGCAAACATTATTATTCACTGTGTATTTTGCCTTTTCACTTTGTTGATTGTTTACTTTGCTATGCAGAAGTCTTTTGGTTTGACGTAGCCATGCTTGTTTATTTTTTGGTATTTTGTCTTTGCTTTTGGTATCATATTCAAAAAGTCACTGCCAAGACTAAAATGTCAAGGAGGTTTTTTTCCTGATTTCTTTTAGAAGCTTTACAATTTCAGTCCTTACATTTAAGTTTTTAATTTTATTTTTCACTGTAGCCAAGATATGAAAACAACCTAAGTATCCATCAATGGATGAATAAAGAAATTACGATACACATGTACAACAAAGTATTTTTCAGCCATGAAAAAAAAGAAAGAAAATTCGGTCATTTGCAACAGCATGGATGAATCTGGAGAACATTATACTAAGTGAAATAAGCCAGAGACAGAAAGTCAGATACTGCATGGTCTCACTTACATGTGAAATTTACAAAAGTTGAGCTCATAGAAGCAGACAGTATAACAGTGGTTCTTAGAGCCTGAGAGTGGGGAAAATCGAGAACTGATGGTCAAGGGTACAAAACTTTAGCTATTAGATGAATAAGTTCTGGGGATCCAGTCTACAGTATGTGTGGTGATGGATGTACTCATTAAAATAGCTGTGGTAATCATAATACTATGCCCGTATATATGTCCACTTCGAATATATTTCATCTTTATTTGACAACTCAATATTTTACAATTAAATAAATAAATAAAATTTTAAATCTATGTATTGGATTAGATTGACAAGAATCTCCAAGGTCAAGCCATTGTTTTTCCTTCTCTTTCCTACTGGAACATTGCAAAGCTTCCCTTCCAAAGCCTCCCAAGGCATATGCCTCAAGGGAATCTATTTCCTAAGCATAAAGCACAGGTAATTGTTAGCATACTAGAAACACAAATATGCTAAAAAATATGGTGAGATGAGCACACACTAGAATAGTATATTCTCACTGCCTGAATGGCAGGGCATTATTTTTACATCGTCAACATTTCCCCATAAGAATTTTGGGAGGAAGACATTAACATTGAGTTACAGATCAGTCTTGAAACCATATTTTCTAAGAACCCATTGACAATAAAATGAGAGCGTCTTATAGATATCACTGGCCAGTGGGAGAACTGTCACAAACAGAAATGTACTTTTCTTTCCTTGGTAGTTCATCTACCACTATCTCTGAATGGTGCAACCAGAAACAAAATACTTAGTGATTCTTGCCACTGTGTCTGGTGAGATTTCTCCCATAGCTGAATGACCAGCAGGAGTGAAGGACCATAATTCATAGGTGCAGGTTTGGAAACAGCAACATTATCATAACACCGCTCACCCTTTGTTTGCCCATCATCCCAGAAAAGTTCTCCTTTTGCTTCTTTGTTCTCATCTAGGGCAATGATAAGACCAAGAGGCTTCTTTCGACTGTAGGAAACAACATTTATGAGACAAAGACAGGAGTCAGGATTTTGCCAACTAAGCTGAGGATGTTTCCATCAAATTTCAAATTGGAAAAGTTACTAGCAGCAGATGGTTCTGTTTTCTTCGGGTATAAACACAAAATTGACAGGTGCATCTATCTTTAATATCAATGATGTCACAGGGGATAGAAATATCCCAAACAGTAGCAATAACATCTATGTTGGAGGCAAGAATTCAAGCACCAGAGTCACTGCAATAGCTCAAATGAAAGATGTTTCTGCCACTACTATTTAGAACACAGAGTATGAGAAGAGAAAGAAATCTTAGGCAATTGGTTCAGTCAGATCACTTTAGCAATGATGCCCTCAGGAGAAGTGTCCAGTGCTGTGAGGAAGATACATTTTCCCCTGCCTAAGGACCATTCATACTCAGAAAACAACAACATACAATAAGGTCCATCTATTTAATGGTAACTTATCTGATTATGGGTTATTAGTTTGTTTTGAAAGAAAAAAATCATTCTAATTATCTACTTTATAATTTAGAATAGGAAACACAAAACTTTACTCAAAGACATGGTAAAGTAGATGGACAGAGAGGAAGTCAGGGAGAGAGAGAGAGCGAGCAATTTCATTTGGAATCTCTCCTCACACTGTCACTCCTCTAGGCAACCTCCTAGAGTCCTGCTCTTCCTGTTCCTCCTCTGTCTGTCAGTGGCCTCACATTCTCCATTGTATTCTCCACAGTTCAGCCTCTCACTATGCAAGAAAGTTAGTTTCCATTATCAACAAAATCATGTTCTTTCATTAACTACTCATGTATTGAGTAGCAGTCATTTCTAGGAAGTCAATGAGATACAAATATTAATAAATCCCAACTCCTGACCTGAATACCTTAAATTTTATAGGAAAAATTAGGTGGAAAGTGAAAACAACACTAAAGTTAAGATATTCTAGGAGTCCAGAATGACAGTTCCAGAAATATGACGGACTGGATATTCTTCTGGAGACTTACACAGTAAAATATTACCTGAACCTACATAAATTACAACATGCATCCTTATTAAAATATTGTTGGATTTGCAAGAAAGTAAGAAATATAATCCAAGAGACCAAAACAATAACAGGAAAACAAAACACTGAGTTGAAACCAAAAGGGTTCTTAGTAAGCAAAACCTAGAATCTCTGCAGGGCCAATTCCCAAAGCAAGACTAAAATTGGGCTACTAAGCCCAGTAATCCAAGGTAGAGAAGATGAACCTCTGATTTCCCACATGAGGCCAGAATCCTTGAAGGAAGCTAACATGATGCCAGTCGGAAGCAATTCCTGGCTTGCAAACAGAGGAGAAGGTCAATCACCTCTGGAGGAATGAGACCCACATTTAGATGCTTAAGATGATCACAGTTTAAAAACAAAAAATCACAAAGCACACAAGGTAATAAGTCAAACATAAAAGAAAGTCTGCAAAGAAATAATTAACAATAGATTTAGACTCCCATAAGCAGTTTAGAAAATACAATTTTCAGGCACAGAGTATACCACTACTATTGAAATGCTAACACTCTTAAAGAGGAAGGACAAAATCATCTAAGGAGCAAAGATGTATAGATATATACCAGAAACTTGGAAGTGGCAGTGCTACCTTTGCTGGAAGATTCAGGGAAAGGTTTCCTGCTGATAAAATGTAACTTTAATTTGGATCATTAAGAATACACCAGGCAAAGATGTTGGAAACGATAAATCCCAAAGCCCAAAGGCAGAAAAATACATGGGTACGTTTGGGAAATAGCAAGTTTTTTGGTATAGCTAGTCTGTACATACATGAAGGTGTGGCAGGAGATAGATTTGTTAAGGTAACGTGGAACCAGGTTGTGACTGGTTTGCACATCACATTAATGAAAGAGTTTGGATTTCAAGTCTGGGAGCAACCAGTTGAGATTTTCATTTTGGAAAAATAAATTTGGTATCAGTGTGCAGAACTGCTTGAAGGTGGACAATTAGAAAAAAAGAAGCCAATTGGTATTGGATTTGGGAGTATTTTCCATTAGTATCATAAGAAGTCTGCAATTTCAAAAATTAAAGCAGTAAGAGAGGTTCAAAAGAAAAGAAAGTTGTCTGGCTTTCGAAGAACTTCTAGTCTGTTAAGGACAAATAAGCTAATACTTTCAAAGCCATGCACACATAAATGTGCGCCTGTTTAGTACAGATGAAATCTAGAATTTTGGAATCAATTAAGCGTAAAGGAAAATTCAGTGAATTTTGAGGTTCACAGGAGGTAATTTTTCAATCAAATTTTGAATCACAAGAAAAAAGTCTGGCTGGGCGTGGTGGCTAACAGCTATAATATCAAAACCTTGGGAGGCCGAGGTGGGTGGATCACGAAGTCAGGAGTTCGAGGCCAGCCTGGCCGAGATGATGAAGCCAAATCTCTACTAAAAATAGAAAAAATGACTCAGGAGGCAGTGAGCCAATATTGTGTCACTGTACTGAAGCCTGGGCAATAGAGCAAGACTCCATCTCAAAAAAAGAAAGAAAAGAAAAAGAATAGAAAAGAAAAAGAAAAAAAAATCTTTTAGCAGGAGAAAAGAAATAGGAAGTTGAGATCCTAGGAGGGTGGAAAGTGGATCCTGACTCTTTAGAAATGAGAATGAATGAGTTAAGAGCAGAGAAACACGAATGGACAGAGTGACCATGGCAGACAGAGGGATCTACTGACCTGGTTTGCCCAGAATTAAGAAGCATCCCAAGAAGGGAGACATTTGGTGCTAAAACTGCAACACTCCTGGGCAAACCAGGAAGTCTGACCACCGGACATGTTAGCATGTTTTTAAAAGAAATTCAAAGGGTTTAAGGAAGCAAATGAATGGTGGTCTTTCAAAATTCATCTGGATATAGTTCTATAACAGCAGCTTCTAAAAGTTGTTGTTGTGCCTATGGTTGCTCCTATTTTGACTTCCATCTCAGATGTGAGATTAAAAAGTGAAATTCTTAGATGTATCATCTCACTCCCTTAGAGTTAAAAGAGTTGTTAATTATTCTTCAGTAAGTATAGAGTTTGAAAAAGGTTAAAATACAAACAAGCAAACAAAGAAAACACAAGTGTTTAGTAAAATTAGGGGTTAGTGGTTACAGTTAAGGGTTAAGGGTTAGGGGTTAGGGTTAGGGTTAAGACTAGGGAAGATTTATTAAGGTGACACTTCTTCATTAATGCTAACTATAAAATTCATCTTTACTTTAATTAAATATCAAAATGTCACTTGAGAATGATGCTTACATTTTGGTGGACTTCACTACAAATTAGTGAGATAACTGGCATGTAAAGGAAAACCTGAGTTCCATCATTTACCTTAAGTGGGTGTTCAGTGCAGGCTCTTGCCAGGGCAGGATGTAGCCCCCACGGACATGAAGATTAATGTGGTCAAGAGGGGCAGGCAAGGTCTTCCACTCACCTCTTGCATTAATATCCACACCCTGTGGGCCAGAAGAAAAGATGATAAAGTAGAAGACATGTCACTCCCTGAACAACGCATTCTGCCAGACATCTCATCCTACCCTCTGAAATGATGCCTGTTCATTACCCTCGCCGCATACCTGCTATTACACATCCTGCATTCACACAGTGCTACATAAAACCTCACAAGGCTGCTATAATATCTTGTTAGGGTCTTTTGCCTTTGTTTTTACAAACTACATTTGCCTGATGTGTGACAGGAAGAGGTGCTACTTTCACCTGATTCAGAAATCTAATGTAAGAACCCATCCTTCCAGCCTACATGTTCTCTAGAGCAAGGCTTTTCAGTCTCAGCACCATTGAGATTTTGGTCCAGACAATTCTTTGGTTGTGGAGCTATCCTGTACCTTTAGATATTTAGCAGAATCCTCAGATGTCAGCAGCAACTCCTCCTCACCCCTACCCTCATGTGACAACCCAAAATATCTCCAGGCATTGCCAAGTATCCCCTGGTAGGCAAAATCCGCTCATTTGAGGGCTGCTACTTTAGAGGTAAGAAGCAGTCATTGTTGACAACAAGCAAATAGGCAAGGCTATGTTCCAATAAAACTTTATTTGTAAATCAGGCAACATCCAGATTTGGCTATGGGCCATAGTTTGCCAGCCTGTGTTCTAGAATAAGTAATACATATACAAACGTGACATTTCTTCATTAATCCTAACTATAAAATTCATCTTCATTTTAATTCAACATCAAAATTTCATCTTTTTCTAAACAGCCTGCTCCATGATTTATTTTGTCTTTCCCTCTTCAATCAAAGATATCTTCTGTCTGTGAATGGGAGAGTCAACATGCACTCTCAGGTCAAAGGCCAGTCTCACTGAAGGGGAGCTGGCCACCCGTTCCTAGGAAAGGCCTGGCTGGGAAGCACACAGCAGAGCCTTAACATGTTACCACCCAAAGGGCAGATCCAGACTAGCAGCAGGAAGGGGAGGCTGGGGCGGCGGGGAGGACTTGATCTCCACTGACTGAGAAGAGAAGGAACAAAATTGTACATCTTTCTCCAGTTTTCACCTAATCGCACTGCAAACTCCAGGGATGAAAAGGGCCAGCACATGTTCTGTGTCTTGTTTCCCTGCTTGTACCCCTTTGCTGTATTTCTAGCCCTCAACTTTGTTCCCCTCAGAAAGTCAGAAAAAGAGGCCCAATTAGAGACCAAGGAAATATCTCCTTTGATTCTTCCCCAAAAATCAGGGTCTGTCTTCTCAGGCTCCTGGCAAGAGACCACACCCCAGAGCTGCCCTGGAAGACCCTGACTTGCCGGCTAAGTCTTTGGGTATCATACTAACAGAGAAACCATGCAGCAAGGAGCTCTTTCTTGCTTCCTCATTTCTAAATGCAATTGCACTGCTTAGACTTACAAGGGTTGGGCCCCATACCTCTGTGTGTGTGTTGCACATTGCCTGATCACCTGCTTACCTTAGGTAATTATGTGTAGTATTCTTTGAGCATCTATGCTATGGAGGCAGATAGTTAATAAAAGGCAGAGACGAAAAGGCCTCTATGCCTACAAACTTACAGCAGGCAAAGATATAAACAATAAAAACAAAAACTACAGTTTGCAACATAATCTCAAATGTTTGCCAGCATCTGCCTTTACATGACATTGTAAAAAGCAGTGATTAAGGAAATATTAAAAACTAACATAAAGAGAACACCCACAAAAAAACAGATCCTGTGTGAGATGCTTTATGTGTTATTTCACAACGGTTCTATGTGGAAAGTGTTCTTACCCCACTTGGAGGTGAGAAAACTCACGTTACAAGGGTTAAAGTGACATCTCTCAGACCACACAGCAGGTGGTTACAGAGCCAGCATTTGACCTAAGGTCTATCATATCTAAAGCCTCTGGATTCTCTATCCTTTTCCCAGGTTGTACAGACATTCAGAAAAACTTACCGTGTAGTAATCGTACCAGCGGGCTCTAGGGAAATATGCGGTGACATTTCTGGCATTCTAAAATTAAACACAAACAAGGAGTGGCAGTGGGCACCATTATCCAGGACAGAGTAACCAAACGGCTCAGGAAAGAGGTTAAAGTCATAGTGATGGCCTTGGGCCCACTTGCCTCATCTCTTGGGAGGCTAACAATGTTGGGGAAAACTTCCTTCCATTTCCGGTTTTGAAGCAGGGGATATTTGTCTACCCAAAACTATCATAAAGTACTTTGGTATCCAGGACTTTGGGGAAAAAAAATTACTGTTTGCTTATAGACACTGACTTACCCAATATACCCTTAAACAGACAAACAACAGAGGTTGTGTCTGGAGCAGAAAAAAGCTTGTGGGTACAATAAGATTTGGGGAACATGCAATTAACTGATATTTTAGGACTAATCCACTGGTATTCAGAAGCCTAATCAACAACAGAAGCAAAGAAATGACTTTTACTGGTGGGAGGACCTCCTGCAGGAGGAAGGGAAAGGTAAGCCAGCAGCAATACGAGTACACACATTGCCAAGTAATCCTTCTGAGAAGTTTTAATAGTGCTAGAGGATTGTTACGATTCTTTACACTACTGCCCCATCTGACCTTCTATTCCTTAGTTAACAAAGAAATGACTATATCATTGAATATACCATGAGGTGTTTTGTTCCTCATCATCCTATAAACCAGAACTGTCAGGCCGGTTTTAAAGATGAAGGAGCTGAGGCCCAGAACACCTAAGTGATGGACTTCGGCTCAGAAAGAGAGGAAGAGACAGAGGTAGAATAAGAAACCATGTGTAGGACCCCACAGCTCAGGCCTCTTCATCTCCTTCTTTTCCCCGAGCCTCACAGCTGGGATCCTCCCCCGATCTGAGGCCTCCATACTCACGAGCTCCAGGACAGGGCTGACCAGGAAGGCTGGGCCCAGCAGGAACTGACTGTCTATGTCCCATGTCACCTGATCTGACACAAACCTGGAAAGGGAAATGAAGATGCCACAATCAGAGTTCCACAGAGACCCAGCCCAAGACCCTGAAGAGGCTCCTCAACTTCAGATCCACGTTGGAAATCCAGCTGCCCCTGAACCATCCTTGCCTTTGTCCTAAGCCTCAGTTGATCAGGAGCATCCAGCCTCTGCCTTTCCCATGTGATGTGCCTCAAACTTATGAAATGCTCAGATATAGGTGTGTTCTGTTCTGTCAAGTACTTACCACATTTCTTAAACATGGGACATTATAAATGCAAGAATGGTCCTTGTACCTCAAATCTCTTCCTGAAATCCTTCTTTTGTGACCCAGGTCCATATAACCAAGCTGCTACAAAATATAGATAGGCCTTAGCACGGCCAAATTAGACAGAGATTATTCTATGCTGTATTGCATCATTTCAATTTCTTCATTCAGTAAATAGCCTTTTATTAATGACCTATGACACGTATCACACTGTGCTAAAGAGTCACAAAGTATCGTCTGTGCCTGAGAGTTCATGTCAAAGGCAATCAAGTGTTAAATTTGGAAGAATTGTGTCTATCAACTGCCACCATATAGAATACAGTAAGTTATCCAATTGCCATCAGGATGCCTGCTAGAGACACTCACTCATGGAGCAGAGGCCGAACAACAGTGACACCCTCCATGTGGGCCTTATGCATCAAGGTATAGAGATATGGCAACAGGGTGTATCTGGTCTGCAGGACATTTCTGGAAATATTCACAAAAGCAGCATCCCAGGATACAGGGTCTTGTCTCTAAAGGAGAAAAAGAGCAGTGTTTGGAGCTCACCAAAGAAGACCTAGAGAACTTAAGAAGGTCACTGAAAGCATATTCCAAATCAACATCACTCAGAGCTAAACAAAAAATAACTATCGATGAGGCCCAGAGAATATTCTGAATAGACTAGAAATGGACTTTGTAGCTCTCCTAGAACAGCTGATAAAATGTCACTGTAAGACATTCTTTTTGATACATTTGGTACAATTCTGTCTAAACAAAGAAAAATAATCATCATCAACTAAAGAAAACCGAGAAATACGTTTCATTGAGACACTGGGCTTAACAATTTTTAAAGAGCCAGGTGCAGTGGCTCACGCCTGTAATCTCAGCACTTTGGGAGGCTGAGGTGAGCAGATCACCTGAGTTCAGGACTTCAAGACCAACTGGAGCAACATGCCAAGACCCTGTGTTTACAAAAAGTCCAAAAATAAGCTGGGCATGTGGGTATGTGCCTGTAGCCCCAGCTATTTGGGTGGCTGATGTGGGAGAATCGCTCCATCCTGGAGGTCAAAGCTGCAGTGAGCCATAATTGTGCCACTGTACTCCAGCCTGGCACACAGAGTGAGTCCCTGTCCCAAAAGAAAAAAGTTTTCAAAGATACTCAGTAAAGACAGACTACATTGAATTTAACTGAGAAAAGGAGGTTGTGTTTCAACAGAAACATTGGAGCTAGGAGCCACTGTCCTACCCTGGTCCCAATGGTGTTGTGGTTTCTTGAGAAGGGGTAAAAGGCCCCCAGCTGCATCCAGCGAACACACATCTCATATTCGGCATCTTGAAAGAACCCACAGATATCTGCTCCTGTCTGTAACAAGAGGAAATTAAATGAGCCTGCTGATGATTTCTGAAGGATGTCCCCATCTTCTTGGTGCTTAAGAGGATCCCAAGGACACTCACGTAGGATATGCCAAAGAGGCTGAACTCCATCATGCCTGCAATGAGAACCACAGCTGTGTCAGACCAGGCTCTCACCACTTGCCTCCTCACTTCTTGACCAAGGATCCCAATTCCCTGACCTGTCAGCATAGGCACTGGGTAGGAATCCACGCACCAATGATAGATTTCTTCAGCTGATCCCACGCGGCCGTGTTGTCTCCCAGCCAATGTCCTGCCCAGCGGCCAGAAGAGGGAAATGTGGAGCGGGTGATGACGACTCCTCGCTGTCCCGTCACCTCCTGCATGGCTCTGGTTGGAGGGGAACAGGAGACTAATTGAGAGTACAGCCAGGGACCACAGGCCATAGAGCTTCTCTTTCCAGAGCCCTCAAGCCTAGTGAGTGTTTGCTGCGTAATTGGAGGGAACATGGGAATCTGAGCTGTAATGGGGGCTCCACTGATCCCAGATGGTGGAGATAACAATTCATGTGTTTTACGGTCCATTACAAAGAACTTCACTATAGTGAACTCACTGGAGTACCCCAAAATTGTAAGGAATTACTAAGTCTTGTAATTGGTTTACTCAATATATAGTGTGCTATATTTGAGGAGGAACTTAGTAAAGATTAGAAGATTGTCCTAAGAAGAATTCATAATATTCATTGAGCTTGCAAAGCAGGACTGTGCTAATTCAGTACAATACCAGTTACTCTCCACCAAGAATGGCCAAAGAACAAATATCTCAAAAGATGATTCACTTTTGAAATAAAAGGGAGAGATACCCAGTCCTTTGTGTTCCCTTTGCCTCCTGCAACTAAAGGTATTTCAGCACCTGCCACCCTGTGTGATCACTACACTATTTCCATGTGTCTTTCCCACTAGGATCATTCATTTCTCACTGCTGGGACCATGCTTTATTTAAACCTGTTCTACTACTTTCCATCACAAGGCCTGACTCTGTGTCAACCAGCATTTGTTTAATCAATAAGAATGATGACACAGTTGTCATGAGAATCTTCTTAACCCTTAGAGTAGGAAGGAAAGAAAAAGTAGGGTAGCTACGTTAGTCCTGGCAATGCTTACACGTTGTGACAGCTGGAGAAGGGAGACAGACACTCACTCGTATGTGGGTCTGGTCTGGGACCACCCGTACAGGCTGTGCACGTTGTAGTGCTGCACGGGGGAGCCGTCTGGGAGCATCTGCTCACTCTCCATGCACAGGGTCTTGCTGCTCAGGCCCCTGTCCCTGGACTCCAAATCTGAGAAGGAAGATCTGGTGAGGTGAAATCAGCCCTGATTCTGTTTATCCCTGACCTCTCTTCAAGGGATTGGGCCCTGGATCTTAAGACTAACTTAAGCCCTGCATCTGTCACTCTCCATCTTCCCAGAGACACCAGCACAGTGACCCAAGCTCTGAGCCGCAATGGCACCTATGGTGTTTTCAACATCAATGTGACTGAAGAAAGCAGAGGTGTCAAAAAGAGCAGACAGTGGTAAAACACCACATGACAGGCTCTGATTTAGGGTTTTGACATGTCAATTATTTCATGTAATTCTTATCATACTTGTATGAAGAAGACATCATGATCTGTCTTTTATAGTTTAGCAAACCGAGATTTGAAAATATCACATAATCTGTGAAAAGCCACAGAATTCACTGAAAAAAAACACTTCTGGAGCCAAGATATGAACCAAGTATAAATTCAAAGCCCATCAGCTCCACAATAAAGGCAAGTCAATAATTTTCACCTATTGATGACACAAGAAATTCCTGTGATGGATTCACATAAGCCTAAAAAACTAAGAAACCCAGCTGTGAGAACCTTTTGGTGGCATGAGCACTGGTTGGTGCTTTCTGGACAGATTCGAGAAATTTGCTCTATGAGTCTAGTCAGTTGCACATGTCCAGCTGGCTAAAGCACGTGCAGAGCTTTGGTCTCTGGTTCCCAGTAAACCACAGCAGCCATGAGGATGTGCTGTCAGGGCACACCCATGGCCTCTGGGCTCCTGCAGTGGTCCTGCAGTTGTGGCTCTGCCAATCAAGGAGGCCAAGGGTTCTTACGTGGCATGTAGGGAGGGTGGTTCAGAGAGGCATCCCTGCAGCCTGGATGAACTGCCCCATTCACGAAGCTCGATGGTTCATTCATATCCTAGAAATGCCAAACACAGATATACCTCACTTTTTAAGAAAATTACATCCTGCCAATTCTGAGACAAGGAAGCAATGAATTAATTGTTCAACATCCAGTAATCCCTGTAGATGTTAGCCCTGGGATGTTCATCAAATCCTGGTAAGAACTGGCTAGAGAGATTAATTCACCCCTACAGAACAACTGGCTAAAGGATTAAAAAAAAAAAAAAAATCTCTCTGCCAGGTGCAGTGGCTCACGCCAGTAATCCCAGCACTTTAGGAGGCCGAGGCGCGTGGATCACAAGTTCAAGAGTTTGAGAGCAACTTGGCCAGATGGTGAAAACTTGTCTCTATTAAAAATAAAAAAAAATTAGCTGGGCATGGTGGTGGGTGTCTGTAATCCAAGCTACTCAGGCGGCCAAGGCAGGAGAATTGCTCTAACCCAGGAGGCGGAGGTTGCAGGAAGCCAAGATCCTGCCACCACACTCTAGCCTGGGTGACAGAGCAAGACTCCATCTGAAAAACAACAATAACAAAAACCTCTCTCAGGGTGAGTGTGAGGCAATCAAAGTTCCAAGAAATTCCTAGTAAATTGTCTCAGAGGTTTTATAGGAACTTCAGGTCCAGTACAAGGTGTGTAGGCTATGAGGGCTGTTCCACTCTGAGAGGAGGAAGTGTCTGACATGTCCAAAGTCTTCCTTGGACAATGATTATCCTCTTGACTGAAGGTCAGTGGTACATAGACTTAGGCACACAAAGATACACAAGTGCCACAGGTACACAGACATACACACACACACTTACAATCCATATGCCATCAAACTTCAAGCTCCTCTCTGGATTCTGTGGATTGTTGTATAGTTCTTCTATTTCCCTCTTCCACCACTTGGCAGTTGAATTACGGAAAAAGTCTGGGAAAGCCACATAAGCTCGATACAGCTATAAAAAATAAATATAATTAGTTTGTCCCACACAAATATATTCGACAGCAAACAGGCACTTACTGAGAATGCAACTCACACAAAGACCTGGACTACATGGTGACAGACGTCCTGAACAGGGCCTATAATGTTACTGGTTTATTAGAGAAATGTAGAATGAAAAGAGAAATTAGTGCTATTTGCACACCTCCCTAGCATTTGGAAGACATCCAAAAACTCTTCTCTTCATATCAACCTAGTTGATAACAATCAACGCCCAGAACTCACGACCTCATGCATTAGATGCCCAACCCTCAACGTCAATCCTGCCATTTCCTAAGCACTCCTCAAAGAAACAAAGCCACAGAGAGACTGCAGACATCAGATGCATGGTAATAGGCTGGGAAGAAACACCCAAGGAGTCCCTCCTATGTCATTCCCATTGAGAGAGGGGAGGAAGTCATAAGATTACATTTCAGGATATTGGACTACCCAGTACACATCTGTGTTCTCTACAGTTTCAGAATCACATGAAAGCTACAGCTGTGTGTAACATAAATTGAGAGGACTTAAAGAGGGCTTTCAACTTCCTCTCATTTTCATCTTCCCTCAGATAATAAAAGCAGTGTTTTCATTTTAACATGAAAGTCGGATTCAAGATACAACTTCTTAACAATAGTAGATTTTTGAGAGCAAGAAGTTAGTTTGATATTCTTCTGAGTGATATTTATATTTAGCTTAGAACCTGACCCAAAATATATAACCAGTGTTTAACAGTGGGTTCACACCACTTGAAGCAGTAAATAAATATCCATACATTTTTATATATTCATGTTGCTTGTTATGGTACATTCCGGTCCTCTGTATGTCTCAGTAAATAGCCTCCTCTATGCTAATCATGGCATTGTAAGAGTTAAAGAGCTAAGGAATTCTGTTGAGAAGGGTGGGGGAGATCTAGGGGAACTCCAGTTCTTATACACAAGAGACAAAAGGCAATTAGGAATCGATATGTCTAGATAAGAGGCAACAAGGGAACATAAGAAAACAGAAACAGATCAGCCTACATGGGTCTGGCTGTCAGGGATGTGAGAAGATAGTGGGTTACATCATGGAGAATCTTAAGGGCCGTGCCAGGGGTGCCCGTTGTTAGGAAATGGAGGTAGAAACCATGAAACCTGACAAAGAGAAACTTTCACCAGAAACAGAGAGCTCCAGATCATACAGGGTTAGAAACAATGGGATGGGTGGGCAATGGAGAGTTAGAGTACCAGCCACATCTGAGTCAGAATTGTATCCCATATGGGATGCACATGGGGAGCCTGGCCAGCAGTGATGTATGAACTTCCCTAAGCACTGCTCAGATGACCCCTATCAATCAATAAAAATGTTCTGCCATTCTCCAAGGTGCTGGCTTGCCTTACACCTGTCCATATTCAAGTCTTGCCTTTGTGGTTTCTGCCTTCACTTTCTCCAGTCTTCACACAGTGATGCACCCACCCACACACTGGGCCTCGGGACCACTTAGCACTCTTTTTGTAGCACACTGCATGCTACAAAATGCAATTCCTAGATCCCCCCACAGCTTATTGAATCAAATCGCTGTAGCTTTGGGCTCAGAAATCTGCTTTTCATAGGCTTCTTGGCTGTTTGTTTTATATTCAGTGAAGCAGACCTGGACATGAGTTGCTTCATCCTCACCAGCTTCATCGTGTAGGTCTCACTATTAACAATATAAACATTAGGTTGGTGCAAAGGTAACTGCAGTTTTTGTCATCATTTTTAATACCTTTCAATGGCAAACACCACAATTACCTTTGCACCAATATAAAACTGATAACTTTTCTATCATAAAACACCAACATAAAACTTATAACCAAGAATCTCTTATGAGCTAACTCACAGATTCTGTGACCCCCTAATGAAGTGTTTCTCATTAGGAGTACAACTGGCATTTGACGTGAGATTTTGTGTGGAGAATTCCCTTCAATCAGAGTTATGGCCATCCCTCCCCATTGCCCACTGAATGCCACTTGGTATCACTATGATAAACAACACTGCCCTCAGATTTCCAAATGGCCTCAGGATGGCAGTGTTGCCCCTACTGGCTGATGAACTGTGGGACTGATAAAAGCCAGGAAGCCCATGAGCCTGAACTTCTCTAGCTGGGCAGGTTCCTGTGTCCATGTGGGGTGGTTTACCACTAAGCTTCAAGTGATTTTCTGTTAGAAATGACTAGAGGACAGGAAGCTATGTCTTTTTCCTTGAACACTATAGATAGATAGATAGATAGATAGATAGATAGATAGATAGATAGAATGGATTGGATGGATTGGATTGATATGGTGGGTAGATGAACATAAATAGATAAGTGTTAGAGTTTAGAGTGGGTGGGTAGAGAGATAGATAGGGTGGATAGATAGATGGGGTGGATGGATAGGAGGGATAAATGGATGGATGGATGGATGGATGGATAGATAGTGTTAGAACGTGGAGTGGGTGGATGGATGGATGGATAGACAGATAGAAGATAAACAGATAGAGTGGGTAGATAGAAGATAGATAGATACAGAGTGGGTAGGTAGATAGGGTGGGTGGATGGATGGATGGATAGACAGAGATAGATTTTGGGTAGATAGATAGATTTAGATAGGGTGGGTAGATGACTAGAGGTAGATGACTAGATATAGATGATAGATAGACAGATAGGATGGATGGAGGTAGATAGATAGATAGATAGGATGGATATAGAGACAGATGGATGGAGGATGGATTTGGATAGATAGGGTGGGTGGATGAATATATATATGTTTATACATACATACATATATATATATTAGAGAGAGAGACAGGCAGACGGACAGGATGGATGGATAGACAGACTGACTGACAGACAGACAGAGTGGATGGATAAATGATAGATACAATAGGTGGATGAATATATGGATGGATAAAGAGACAGAGAGAGAGAGAGAGAGAGAGAGACGGTATCCGGATAGATAAAGAGACAAACATATACACAGTGTCTGGATGGAGGGATAGATGGATGGGTGGATAGACAGATAGACAGATAGATAAACAGAGTGCATAGAGATAAATAGAGAGATAGATAGATATAGATGATAGATAGATAGACAGACAGATTGATAGATGATAGACACAGATAGATAATAGGTAGATAGAGGATAGATAAATAGAGAGATGGATAGTGAGTGAGTGAGAGAGAGAGAGAGAGAGAGGGAGAGAGACAGATAGAGGTTAGATACTTGTTCCATAATAGACAAATGGAAAACAGCCTTGAACTGAGTTTGACTCGTTCTTGCAAGTCTTCAAAACGTGCCCCAGCTTCTGTTTTATTTGTTTCGTTTTACTGAATCTACTGACAGTAAATTAAGGCATACAGTCCAATAGCCAAGCAGCCTGGTCCCAAGTGTGTCGCATTTTAAATCAAGAGTGCTACTGCTGCCAACTTGCTCTGGGATCCAGGAGGTCAGAGACTGACACCAGAGAACTACGCATCACTGGCTTGCAGTGCCCTCTGTGCTCACTACCCCATTGGAGCTGTCCCAGGCCTCAGCCTCAGACTCCACATTGTGAGCTTCTGTCTAATATCAGCCTTTCCCTTTAGGACTCACCATTTGACCTGAAAACCAACTTATCTGGATAAGGCAGGAATATTTGGCCTGACCCCTGCCAGTCACATTCCTGGTGACTGGAATGTTTCTCCTGCACCTCTGTCCACGTACTACGATCTTACATTACATAGAGAGAACTCCCAAAAGAGGTCTTCACCCTGGGCTTCTGAGTGGCTGCTACCTGAATTTACAACGGTTGGGATTTGTTTCCACAATATGGATATTTGTCTGATCAATACTTGATCTTGACAGAGTACCTAGACACTACAACATATACCACATTGCTGACTGCACAGGCCAGCTTCTTCGTCCCTTCAATTCCTGGAAGATGTCCTAGAAATAAGCCTTTTCCTTGTCTGCTCAGCTCTTCTGTGGAGGTCACATAGGCTACACAGGCCCTGCTACAATTCCCACCCAGAAAGAATAACCATTATTGAAGAACAGCTCAAGAGGTCAGGCAGATACTTGCTCTCCAGGAGCTCCTCGGCCCCACCCTGAAAGCCCTGCCTATGGGTACTGCCACAACCATGGATAGTCAACCATACAGGCTGCATCAGTTCAGGAGACACACATCTTGGCCAGAGGGCAGGGCTGTAGGCTTTGTA
>NW_016107762.1:0-38123 GCF_001604975.1 Cebus imitator
GTGATTGATAGGTATTATTATCATCATTATTGTTGTTGTTGTTATTCATTCCAAAAGTCTGTAATGTAGCTTTGGGCTGTATTCAGCTTTCTTCTGTCTCCACTACTCAGCTTATATCACTGCTTTCTTATTGTTTCTGATTCGCTAAGTAGCTCTCCCTTTTATGTCAAAATCAGGTATAGACAAGTAGTTATCCTGTTTCCTCAAATGCCGGGGTGAGATTTACAGGAAGTCCAATTTAGTATTTATAAAATGCTTTACTTCTATGCAGATAATTAAAATGGTATTAAGAAAAAGTCTCCCATTTCTAGTCTATTTTGCTTCTATGCTAATTTTTGATCAATGTCTTTAATTGTATTATGTGTTATTTTTATTCAACAAGATAATTTGTGGTCAACCACAATTTCTTCTTTTATTTTTTTTTTTACCTTGTTTCCTCCTCTAAATAATGTCAAATGCTTGACAGTTGGAGTACTTTTTCCTGTCATCCTCCATTGACATGCTAAGGTTAAGTATTATTGTACCACAATTAAGTGGAATCTGAGATTATATTTACCACTTTGTGTTATAAGTGTAAGTTCAGCCTTTGTGTCACGCATCCTGTACATTCATTCATTCACTCATTTAAGAAACTTTTTGAGGCAGCGTGGGTAACCCCTATATAGGCATCGAAGAATGAGAGCTAAGCAGAGCTCTGGCACAGTTAGGGCTTGAGGAATATCTCACTTTATAGTGTTACTACTCAGCTATTTCCTTTTATATAATCCTTTATATAATCATATATTAGTTTATAGAATTAGAGCTTGAAGTATCCCTTTATATAATCCTCTATATATAATTATATAATAGTTGATAGTATGAGTGCCTAAAGAATATTTCCCTACATATATACCTATAATTAAATCTTAGTTCATAATCGGAGGAATGCCTAGAGTGGACACAGTACAGAGCATGAATTAAGGAATAAGCAGCTTATAATCGGAGAATGCCTAGAGCAGATACAGTGCAGAGCATGATTTAAGGGACAGTTATACCAGGACAAGAATCCATGGCCCAGGTGGCAGCGTTCAGTATCATAAAGATACCCGCTGTATGGCAGGCTTGGGGCAAGATCCACTCCTCCTGATAAAGGAGCTGTAGGACCTTGCTCCAGTTCTTGTGGAAGGCTGCCCTCAGAATGGCAATCCACCTTGGTGACTGTGAATTTTATCAGCTCTTGCTACGATGCTGCTCGAAAAGCATCTTCCCATAGAACTCATTGGAAGCTGCCAGAAGGTGGCAGTAACCTTGACAGCTCTGTCACTGCTATGTGACTTAAAGCATCCTCCTATAAATCTTCTTAGAAGTAGTTTGCCCATAGATAGAAGTATTGCACACTGCACCCTCTTCACTGTGCACGGCCCACCTTCAAGCCTTGGTGACCTAATGGGGTGGACCCCTTCCTGCACACGGCCCTTGCCTTCATGGGAACGGGGCCCTTGCTGTGCACTGTCCACCTCCTGGCCTATGTGACCTAATGAGGGTGGACCCCATGTTTTATTGCTCACGACCCTATTACTATCCTTAAAGATGATTTCACTCACTGCGCTGCCCTCTAACCTATACACAGTAAGCACTTATGCTTCTGGACATTCAGGGCCTTGCCTGACTCCGCTTATAGGTGGTGTGGCCCCCTGAGCCTAGCTGCGTTTTCCTTGTACTTCTGTGTCCTGTCTCTTTATTTCTCAGATCCTGCACCTCAGCACAGCATAAGGCACACCCCACAACCCTGTGGGGCCCTCAGCCCTACAAGGCAGTCACTGATTAATAAATCAGGATGCAGGAGTGAATAGTCTCTGCTCTTGGGAAGCTGTGTTCTAGTAGGGAGAGGGAAAGAAACTGGTAAATTTAAAGAATACCAAATAAGTGAGGTTGTAACAAGTGCTGTGAAAGAATATTAAAAAAGAAATAGAAAGTATCAGGAAATACAAGAGAGGAGGATCTGGGAAGACCTTTCTGAGAAAATAACTCTTCAGCAGGGTACTCGATAAGTAAAGGGGAGAGCAGATGATGTGTTTAGGGGAAAATTCTGTAGGCAGAGGAAGTGCAAAGGACCTGAGGTAAGAATTGGCCTCGTATTCTTAGGAAAACATGACCACTGTGGCCAAAGCAAACTTAGTGACCAAAAGAGAGGGAAGCTGTGGTTTGAGAGGGCCTTGGGACCATAACACAATTCAAATATGACTCTGCAGGGTTTTTTGGTTTGTTTTTTTTTGAGACAGTGTCTCCCTCTGTTGCCCAGGCTGGAATGCAGTGGCATGATCTGGGTTCACTACAGCCTCTACCTCCTGGGTTAAAGCAATTCTTCTGCCTCAGATTCCCAAATAGCTGAGATTACAGGCATGTGTCACCATGCTCAGATAATTTTTGTATTTTTAGTAGAGACAGGGTTTTGCCATGTTGGCCTGGCTGGTCTCAAACTCCTGACCTCAGATTATTCACTTGCTTTGGCCTCCCAAAGTACTGGGAACCACCATGCCCAGCCAACCACAGGGTTTTGAGAAGACAAATAAAATATTAATTTTTATGATGTCTTTAGATTTTAAGTATTATTTCTGTCTCCATTATGTTTTAGCCTCTTTTTTCATTCATGAGCAAGTAGTCAAAATGATTCAGTATTCCATGAAATGTGCTACTAGGAAAAAGTATCTCATAGATAATTTAAGCTTAAATTCCCACTCTTATTTACTTTATGTGGGTAGAATGCTAAAAACAGATAATATTGTTTCTGTTAAATTTAATCTTGTGTCTTAAAGAAATGGCTGTCTGTAGATAGATAGAATCATAATTCTACTGTGTACACATAACAATGCTTTTGAAACTGTAGTCATTCTTCATGATAATTCTGACGACATTTCTCATTATCCATAAGACAGTGTTTATAACTTGGTCACAGATACATTTGACTTTTACCAAAAGTGACTTCCAAATAAAAAAAAGGACTGAGTTTTTTCTTCCTAAATAAAAACATGAGTATTAGAGCCCAATTTTTCATCTTATTCTGAATCACATAGGTAATGCATCTTACCCAGAGAAGATAATACTGATAAAGGAAGGAAGGGAAAAGAAAATGTCCTCAAGGCCTAATAGTGCATCACTAATATTCTAAGTGCTGCTGAGGAGAGCTGCTGAAATCTCCTGGCACTTCCCCATTGTTACATGCATGGGGCATGCATTGGGCTTCTGAGATCTGTGTCTTAAAAGGCCAGTATCTTGAAAATGAGAATATTACTAAGTCTTTGCTGCTCAATTCTGCACTCAGAACTCAGCATGGATATACACTAAAATCTAGTTTAATTTGAAAAGTAAATTGCAAAGAGAAATATAGGGTGAATTCCACTTTACTGTTTTCACCAATAGTCTCCTTTAGGAAACTGAGAAAGAGTGATGTTTGGACAATTATGAATTACCTTTCAAGAACTGCTATGTAAATTAATTTTTCATTAATTAATAGTTTGGACTAGAAAATTTTTCTGCTAATCATTCACTTCTCATCATAAGACTATTTTAGTATAATATGAAAGTGTTGTGCACAATTAATTGGGAAAGCAATGCAAAGGAGATAATTTGTTACCAAAACCTAAAATTGTATGATAGTGCCTTTTTGCCACATGGTGTAAAAATACCCTAGAAAAAAAAGACTTTAAGGACTTCAGGTGAATTAACTGTATTGTTCTATTTACTCTAGCATATCTTTTCAAGCAGTGACAGTTGTTGCAATGGATTTGCACTCCAAGCCAGTAGTAGAAAAAGGAGTTAAGGCTCTCAAAGCCTTTTATCTTTTATGTTATTTGTTGAGTAGTTACAGGACAAAAGCACACAGTCAAGCCCAACAAACAGCAATAGCGACCAAAAAAAAAAAAAACTCAATTTGGGTACAAGATCCATTCCTCTTTTTAAATTTATCAAGACTCTGTTCCCTCTTTCCTGGCATATACCCAAAGCACTGTTTCTACATTTGTCATAATTCTTTTATGGGTCAAATAAAATACTTGTGAGCTCCGACAATGTACAGATGCAAGGCATAATCTGAGTCCTTAGAGGACACAGAAAGGCTGTCTGTCTTCTGATTGCCTTCTTAAATTTGGGAGTGAGAACATTAGTAGGAATTAAAAGAATCCTGGGCTTGACCCTATCACTAATCAGCCAAAATACCTTTAACAGGTTGTCTGAAGTCTAAGATTTAGTTTCTACTTTTATAAAATACTTAGACTGTTTACATAAATTAAAATACTTGGATTGTTTACTATTTTATTTGAGGATTAAAGAAAATAGTATATGTGAATTTTTTTAAAAATGTGTTTTTCACGTTAGGTTTCCATAATATTTTGATGTTATGTGTTTATATCACTTCAATTTCATGTATTTGCCATAATATGAAATTATTAACAATGAAAGATTACAGATGTAACCTTATTCATATGTAAGTATCATAGTCATAAGTTTACATCTGTAACCTTGTATGTAACCATATGTAAAATACACATGTATTATATCAGTATACTATGAATAGTAGAGCAAGCCTAATTACATTTTAGACAAGTAAGAGTGCAGAGCGGAATGCTATTGTTATACAGATGAGCATCCATAATTTGAAAATTTGAGAATTCCCAAAGCCTCCAAACTCTGAAACTTATTTGAGTGCCAACATGACACTCCAAGGAAATGCTCACTGGAGTATTTCAGATTTTAGATTTTTGGATTAGGGATGCTCAACTTGTAAGTATATAAATCAAATATTCTAAAACCCCCAAAACTTCAAAATGCAAAACTCTTCTGTTCCCAAGCATTTCAGATAAAGAATAATTGACCTAAAATAATAGCTACCATTTATGTAAACTTACTATGTTTCAGCTAATGTGCTTCATAATTGAATATATAACACAATAAGCCAATGAATAGGTGTCTTATTTCTATTTTAGAGATGAAAACTCTGATGTTCTTTGGAGCTTAGTTACTTATCCAAAAATTATGCACTTAAGGAAAGTAAAGCCAAGATTCAAATCAGCTATGTAAATATCAAAGCTCAATTCCATAACCAGTCCAACCGTTTCTCCAAAGGAATTGATGAGACAGGGCTGCAGACGTGAGAGAGAACCAGTTTGTATTGAGAGGACAGAATATGATATGGCAATGCCATGATTATGAATTTAGATTTCTGTCTTTTTGGGAAAAGGCAGCCGTTGCTTATTTCTGCCCAGAGAAGTGATATGGTAAAAGCAATATTTAAAGATTAGTGAGATCTCAGTTTTACAAATATGGAAATGCAACTGCTTGCTTATTAGTGACCTATCTTCTATAATGCAGAATAATAAAGACAGAGTCCTTGCTGGTTTCAATTTTTTATTTTTTTGTGCCTGTATGTGAAAGGTTATTTTTTTTTATTTGAGGACTGACAGCTGTGAGTTATAATGAGGTTATCAAATTTATGTATACCTACTCTCAGCCCATGGCAAGTAGTAAACTGCTGGCTTTCTTATGACACAATTTAGATTAGGTGAAAATATTGAGAAGAGGGAAGCGCTGCATTGGCCAATTAATACTAATGTAGAATGATGATCCTGTGAAAAGAATAAAATCAGCTACAATGAAAAGTAAAAATATCCCACAGACAAGACACCTAGGCTGGAGACAGTGGGTGCTCGGCTCTTCCAGAGGACATCAGCCTACCCCTGCTCTGAGAAGACCTAGCCTTTGGTTCGGTTGGGTGGGGAAGGATACTGGCATTGAAGTGCTCCATAGAGAAGCTGTGGAAATGACATGACTCCCATTAGCACAACTGGGAGAGCTTGGACATGTTTATGTGCCTTCTCACACCAACTGGCATGACACCTGGGAACCGTAAAACATTCTTCAGCCAAAGAGACAGCCAGCTTTGTTGTCTTTGTGATTCCTTATTTCAAGTGGTCTTTTAGTTGTATTTCAAGGCATGATCTCAGTCAGACCCCTTCTTACTCCTCCCATCTTGCCTTTATAATTGCTTGGGGATGAAATAATCCTAGGTTTGGAAAGTAACTTGGCAGTCTTCTACTGTAAACACTATCAGACAATCCCCACTGTAATATGCCTGCCAACCTGTACTCCATTAAGCAAATACTTGTTGAGCACCTCTTTTATTTAAATGCAGAGGTATATATTTAAATAAACACTTCTGTTACAGTCAAAGAAAATTATACTAATCAAACAACAATATATTTTACAATTCTGAGATGCACTGTTTTCATATTTTAACTACTGTGAAACTTGCCTGGGTCTCAACTGGCTGTTGATCAAACACTGGTCATGATATATTTATAGTTGTCATTGCCTGCTCATGCAAGAACTTGGTTATAGATGTTTATATTGTTTATTTGAGTTATAAGCATTATTGGAACCACATGTGTTGAGTTTAATTGCTATTTAATGTCTTCAAGTACCTAAATGTTATCGTTCAAAAAGACACAGACATAAGGCAATGAGGCACAAATTAATACTAGAAAAGAAAATATTCATTATTGGTGGGAAATGACTGTCTTCATTTCCCAATTTTCACAGAAAGTAAACCCAAATGCTTAATGGGAAGGACTTGAGAAATAAAGATTACCATAAGCTGATGAATCCTGTTATATATTCTTGCCAACATATAAGCAGAAGAGTGCCTATCATACATCCAACCAGAAAGTCCAGCAACAAAATCCTGGTTATGATACTGGAGCATTTCTTTAAAAACACTGCCTCATGAACACTTTTTTTTTTTTTTTTTTTTTTTTTTTTTTTTTTTTTTTTGAGGCAGTCTGGTTCTGTCGCCAAGGCTCCAGTGCAGTACTGTGATCCCGGCTCACTTCAACCCCTGCCTCCCAGATTCAAGCCATTCTCCTGTCTCAGCCTCCCGAGTAGCTGGGACTACAGGCATACACCACCACATCCAGCTAATTTTTGTATTTCTAGTAGAGACAGGGTTTTATTATATAGACCAGTCTGATCTCTTTAACTCCTGACCTCAAATGATCCACCCGCCTCGGCTTCCCAAATTGCTGGGATTACAGGCCTGAGCCACTGTGCTCAGCCTATGAACACTTTTGATAGCACAGATGATATTTGGTGTAAAAACCTGAATTATACTGATGTGAAAAATGGCTCTGATTAGCTAAACTCAGTGGGAAGAAGATTTAAGAATGTATTAATCAATGTTTCACTTAAGAAGTGTAATAAAGATTCTGATAGGAAAACATTTTGTTGTTTAAAAATAGATAAACTAATCATGTGTCTTATAATTAGTGGTGGATTGAAATAGGGTAGTAATAATCACAACGTAAGATACCTTTTAATCCTCAGACATCCCTGCAAGGTGGAATATTATCATTTTAGTTTTACATATGAGAACATTTAAATGAATAGTTCAATATCTTAAAGCTGATTAGTGCTAGTGCTGCCATTTTAACCAGAGTTCAAGCTGTTTACCCAAAGTAAGTTGCCGCAATTGAAGAAAATCCTTAATCTAAAAGAAGAAAATGAAAGTAAGACACAGGAATAGGATAAAATAGAGATAACAACTTGGTGTTTCCCACTTTGCTTAAACATTTCTAGTGTGGGTGAGCTCATTACATCACAGTGCCAGCTATTCATTCTGAATAGTTTTCTTGTTATAAATGAGTCTTCTTTTTCTTCAGTTGAACCAAGTGGGCTTCTTTTAACTTTTACTCATTTGCTTTTATTCTGCCCTCTGGGTGCCTCATCTGTGAGAGATTCTTTGATACTTGAGAACAGGTATCATGCTGCCATCAATTCTGTTTCTCAGACCAGGTAGCCTCTGCTTTTCTTATAAAACATTGTTCCAAGACCCAGAATAGTATTAATCCTAGTTCCTGAGTCTATTTTGTTTTGCTGATGTGTGTTAAAAACTAGGGAGTTCAGAGTAAACTGTTGCACTCCGAATGTGTTTCAACACAGACATGGCACACATTGCATATACCATCTACTAAAACTTCCGGGACCTTTTTCAGGTGATCATTATGGACCCAGGCTCCCTACATACTGATTTTTTTTTGAGGGATTTTTAATTTTTTGTAATTATACTTTTAAGTCCTGGGATATATGTGCAGAACGTGCAGGCTTGTTACATAGGTGTACATGTGCCATGGTGGTTTGCTGTACCCATGAACCAATCATCTACATTAGGTATTTCTCCTAATACTATCCCTCCCCTTACCCCTCAGCCCCCGACAGGGCCCAGTGTGTGATATTTCCTTCCCTGTGCCCATGTATTCTCATTTCTCAGCTCCCACTTATGAGTGAGAACATGTGGTGTTCGGTTTTCTGTTCCTATATTAGTTTGCTGAGAATGATGGTTTCCAGCTTCATCCATGTCCTGCAAGGGATATGAACTCATTCTTTTTTATGGCTGCAGAGTATTCCATGGTGTACATGTGCCACAATTTCCTTTTCCCTGTAACATTGATGGACATTTTGGTTTGTTCCAGGTCTTTGCTATTGTGAATAGTGCTGCAATAAACATACATGTGCATGTGTCTTTATGGTAGAATGATTTATAATCCTTTGGGTATATACCCAGTAATGGGATTGCTGGGTCAAATGGTATTTCTGGTTCTAGATCCTTGAGGGATCACCACACTGTCTTCCACAATGGTTGAACTAATTTACACTGCCACCAAACAGTGTAAATGTGTTCCCATTTCTCCACATCCTCTCCAGCTTCTGTTGTTTCCTGACTTTTTAATGATCACCATTCTAACTGGTGTGAGATGGTATCTCATTGTGGTTTTGATTTGCATTTCTCTAATGACCAGTGATGATGAGCTTTTTTATATGTTTGTTGACCCCATAAAACACTTCTTTTGAAAAGTGTTCATGTCCTTTGCCCACTTTTTGATGGGGTTGCTTTTTTCTTGTAAGTTCTTTGTAGATTCTGGATATTAGCCCTTTGTCAGATGGATAGATTGCAAAATTTTTCTCCCATACTGTAGGTTGCCTGTTCACTCTGATGATAGTTTCTTTTACTGTGCAGAAGCTCTTTTGTTTGATTACATTGCATTTGTCAATTTAGGCTTTTGTTGCCATTGCTTTTGGTGTTTTAGTCATGAAGTCTTTGCCCATGCCTATGTTCTAAATGGTATTGCGTAGGTTTTCTTCTAGGGGTTTTATCGTTTTAGGTCTTATGTTTGAATCTTTAATCCATCTTCAGTTAATTTTTGTATAAGTTGTAAGGAAGGGCCCCAGTTTCAGCTTTCTACATATGGCTAGCCAGTTTTCCCAACGCCACTTATTAAATATTGAATCCTTTCCCCATTGCTTGTTTTTGTCAGGTTTGTCAAAGATCAGATGGTTATAGATGTGTGGAGTTATTTCTGAGGCCTCTGTTCTATTCCATTGGTCTATATATCTGTTTTGGTACCAGTACCATGCTGTTTTGGTTGCCGTAACCTTGTAGTATGGCTTGAAGTCAGGTAGCTTGATGCCTCCAGCTTTGTTCTTTTTGTTTGGGTTTGTCTTGGCTATACAGGTTCTTTTTTGGTTCCATATAAAAGTTAAAATAGTTTTTTCTAATTATATGAAGAAAGTCAAAGGAAGCTTGATGGGAATAGCATCTATGAATCTGTAAATTATTTTGGGCAGTAAGGCCATTTTCACAATATTGATTGTTCCTATCCATGAGCATGGAATGTTTTTCCATTTGTTTGTGCCTCTCTTACTTCCTTGAGCAGTGATTTGTAGTTCTCCTTGAAGAGCTCATTCACATCTCTTGAAAGTTGTATTCCTAGGTATTTTATTCTCTTTCTAGCAATTGTGAATGGGAGTTTGTTCGTGATTTGTCTCTCTGTTTGTCTATTATTGGTGTATAGGAATGCTTGTGATTTTTACACATTGATTTTGTATCCTGAGACTTTGCTGAAGTTGCTTATCAGCGTAAGGAGATTTGGGGCTGAGAGGATGGGATCTTCTAAATATACAATCATGTCATCTGCAAATAGAGACAATTTGACTTCCTTTTTTCCTAATTGATATCATTTATTTCTTTCTCTTGCCTGATTGCTTTGGCCAGAATTTCCAATACTGTGTTGAATATGAGTGATGAGGGATGGCATCCTTGCCTTGTGCCAGTTTTCAAAGAGAATGCTTCCAGATTTTGCCCATTCAGTATGATACTGGCTGTAGGTTTGTCATAAATAGCTCTTACTGTTTTGAGATATGTTCCATCAATACCTAGTTTATGATGAATTTTTTTTAGCATGAAAGGGTGTTGAATTTTATCAAAGGCCTTTTCTGCATCTATTGAGATGATCATGTGGTTTTTGTCATTGGTTCTGTTTATGTGATAGAGTACATTTATTGATTTGCATATGTTTAACCAGCCTTGCATCTCAGGGATGAAGCTGATTTGATCATGGTAGATAAGCTTTTTAATGTACCGCTGGAATCAGTTTGCCAGTATTTTATTGAGGATTTTTGCATCAATGTTCATCAGGGATATTGGCCTGAAATTTTCTTTTTTTGCTGTGTATCTGCCAGATTTTGGTATCAGGATGATGCTGGCCCCATAAAATGAGTTAGGAAGGATTCCCTCTTTTTCTATTGTTTGGAATAGTTTCAGAAGAAATAGTGCCTTCTCCTCTTTGTACCTCTGGTAGAATTTGGCTGTGAATCTGTATGGTCCTGGGCTTTTTTTGGTTGGTTGGCTATTAATTGCTGCCTCAATTTCAGAGCTTGTTGCTGGTCTATTCAGAGATTCGACTTCTTTCTGGTTTAGTCTTGGGAGAGTGTATATGTCCAGGAATTTATACATTTCTTCTAGGTTTTCTAGTTTATTTGCATAGAGGTGATTATAGTATTCTCTGATGGTTGCTTGTATTTCTGTGGGATCAGTGGTGATACTGCCTTTATCATTTTGTAGTGTATCTATTTGATTTTTCTCTCTTCTTTTTAGTCTGCTTGCAGTCTATCTATTTTTTTAATATTTTCCAAAAACCAGCTCCGGGATTCATTGGTTTTTTGGAAGGGTTTTTCATGTCTCTATCACCTTCTGTTCTGCTCTGATCTTAGTTATTTCGTGTCTTCTGCTAGGTTTTGTTTCCTCTTGCTTCTGTAGTTCTTTTAATTGTGATATTAGGGTGTTGATTTTCGATCTTTTCTGCTTTCTCCTGTGGGCAGTTAGTGCTCTAAATTTCCCTCTAAACACTGCTTTAGCTGTGTCCCAGAGATTCTGGTAGGTTGTATTTTTGATTTCATTTGTTTCAAACAACTTATTTATTTCTGCCTTAAATTCCTTTTTTATCCAGTAGTCATTCGGAGCAGGCTGTTCAATTTCCTTGTAGTTGTGCGGTTTTGAGTGAGTTTCTTAATCATGAGTTCTAATTTAATTGCACTGTGGTCTGAGAGACTGTTTGTTGTGATTTCCATTCTTTTTCATTTGCTGAGGAGTGTTTTACTTCCAATTACATGATCGATTTTAGAATAAGTACGATGTGGTGCTGAGAAGAATGTATATTCTGTTGATTTGGGGTGGAGAATTCTGTAGATTTCTATTAGGTCCGCTTGGTCCAGAGCTGAGTTCAAGTCCTGAATACCCTTATTAATTTTCTGTCTCATTGATCTGCCTGATATTGACAATTGGGTGTCAAAGTCTCCCACTATTATTGTCTGGGAGTCTACGTCTCTTTGTAGGTCTCTAAGAACTTGCTTTATGAATCTGGGTGCTCCTGTATTGTGTGGATATTAATTTAGCCTCGTTAGCTCTTGTTGCATTGATCCCTTTACCATTATGTAATGCCCCTCTGTCTTTTTCGATCTTTATTAAAGTCTGTTTTATCAGATACTAGGATTGCAAACCCTGATTTTTTTATTTTGCTTTTCATTTGCTTGGTGAATTTTCCTCTATCCCTTTATTTTGAACCTATGTGTGTCTTTGCATGTGAGATGGGTCTCTTGAATATAGCACACTGATGGGTCTTGACTCTTTAACCAGTTTGCCAGTCTGTACCTTTTGTTTGTTTATTTGTTTGTTTGACTGATGGATTGATTGTTTTGAGATGGAGTCTCACTTTTGTCACCCAGGCTGGAGTGGAATGGCACTATCTTGGCTTACTGCACCCTTCGACTCCAGGGTTTAAGTGATTCTCCTGCCTCAGCGTCCCAAGTACCTGGAATTACAGGTGCCCACCACCACACCCAGCAAATTTTTGCATTTTTAGTAGAGACAGTGTTTCACCATGTTTGCCAGGCTGTCCAGGCTGGTCTCAAACTTCTGACCTCAGTTGATCCTCCTAGCTTGGCATCCCAAAGTGCTGAGATTACAGGTGTGAGCCACCAAACCTGGCCCAGTCTGTGCCTTTTAATTGAGACATTTAGCCAATTTATATTTAAGGTTAATATTGTTATGTGTGAATTTGATTCTGTCAAATTCACACATAACAATATTAGCTAACTGATTATTTTGCCCATTAGTTGATGTGGCTTCTTCATACTGTTGATGATCTTTACATTTTGGTTTGTTTTTGCAGTGGCTGGGACAGGTTTTCCATTTCTGTATTTAGTGCCTCCTTCAGGACCTCTTGTAAGGCAGGCCTGGTAGTGATAAAATCCTTCAGCATTTACTTGTCTGTATTTTATTTTTCCTTCACTCATGAAGCTTAGTTTGGCTGGACATGAAATTCTGGGTCGAAAATTCATTTCTTTAAGAATGTTAAATACTGGCTCCTACTCTCTTCTGGCTTGTAGAGTTTCTGCAGAGGGATCTGCTGTGAGTCTGATGGGCTTCCCTTTGTGGGTTACACAACTTTTCTATCTGACTGCCCTTAACATTTATTCCTTCATTTTAAACTTGGTGAATCTGACGATTATGTGTCTTGGGGTTGCTTTTCTTGAGGAGTATCTTTGTGGTGTTCACCGTATTTCCTGATTTTGAATGTTGGCCTGTCTTGCTAGGTTGGGGAAGTTCTCCTGGATAATATCCAGCAGAGTGCTTCCCAACTTTATTTCATTCCCCCCATCACTTTCAGATACACCAATCAAATGTAGGTTTGGTCTTTTCACATAGTCCCATGTTTCTTGAAGGCTTTGTTCATTTTTTTTCATTCTTTTTTTCTCTAATCTTGTCTTCATGCTTTATTTCATTAAGTTGATCTTCAATCTCTGATATCTTTTCTCATGCTTGATCAATTCTGCTGTTGATACTTATGTATGCTTCCCGATGTTCTTGTGTTGTGCTTTTCAGCACTATCAGGTCATTTATATTCTTCTCTAAACTGGTTATTCTGGTTATTCTAGTTAGCAAATCCTCTAACCTTTTACCAAGGTTCTTAGCTTCCTTGCTTTGGATTAAAACATGCTCCTTTAGCTTAGGGGAGTGTTTTATTACCCACCTTCTGAAGCCTACTTCTGTCAATTGGTCAAACTCATTCTCTATCCAGTTTTGTTCCCTTGCTGGCAAGAAGTTGTGATCTTTTGGAGTAGAAGAGGCATTCTGTTTTTTTTAATTTTTCAGCCTTTTTGTGCTGATTTTTCCTCATCTTTGTGGATTTATCTACCTTTGGTCTTTGCCATTGGCAACCTTCAGATGGAGTTTTTGAATGGTTGTCCTTTTTATTGATGTTAATGCTATTCCTTTCTGTTTGTTAGTTTTCCTCTTGTCAGGCCCCTCTTCTGCAGGTCTGCTGGAGTTGGCTGCAGGTCCATTCCAGACCCTGTTTTCCTGGGTATCACCAGCAGATGCTGCAGAACAGCAAAGATTGCTGCCTGCTCCTACTCTGGAAGCTTTGTCCTAGTGGGCACTCATCAGATGCCAGCCAGAGCTGTCCTGTGCAAGGTGTCTGTCAACTCTTGCTGGGGAGGCATCTTCCAATCAGGAGGTATAGGGGTCAGGGGCCCGCTTGAGGAAGCAGTCTGTCCCTTAGCAGAGCTTTGAGCTCTGTGCTGAGAGATCTACTGCTCTCCTCAGAGCTGGCAGGCTGGAACATTTAAGTCTGCTGAACCTGCACCCCCAGCCACCCCTTCCCTCAGTTGCTCTGTCCCAGGAAGATGGGAGTTTTATCTGTAAGCCCCTGACTGGGGCTGCAGCCTTTCTTTCAGAGATGCCCTGCCCAGCAAGGAGAAATCTAGAGAGCTTGTCTGGCTACAGCAGCCTTGGGGAGCTGTAGTGGGCTCTGCCCAGTCCAAACTTCCAGGTGGCTTTCTTTACACTGTAAGGGGAAAACCACCTACTCAAGCCTCAGTAATGGTGGAAGCCCCTCCCCAACCAAGCTCAAGCATCCTAGGTCAACTTCAGACTGCTGTGCTGACAGCAAGAATTTCCCCCAATGGATCTTAGCTTGCTGGGCTCTGTGGGGGTGGGATCCATTCAGCAAGACCACTCAGCTCCCCAGGTTCAGCCCCCTTTCCAGGAGAATGAACAGTTCTGTCTCACTGGTGTTCCAGGTGCCACTGGGGTACAGAAAGAAACTCCTCCAGCTAGGTTTCTGCCCAAATAGCCCCCCTGTTTTGTGCTTAAAAACCAGAGCCCTTATGGTGTAAGCACCCAAAGGAATCTCCTGGTCTGTGGGTTGCAAAGACCATGGGAAAAGTGTAGTACCTGGGCAAGATAGCATCATCCTTCATGGCATGGTCCCTCAGGGCTTCCCTTGGCTAGGGGAGGGAGTTCCCCAACCCCTTGTGCTTCCCAGGTGAGGACATGCCCCACCCTGCGTCAGCTCACCCTCCATGGGCTCCACCCACTGTCTAACCAGTCCCAATGAGATGAGCCGGGTACTTCAGTTAGAAATGCAGAAATCACACACCTTCTGCATTGGTCTCCCTGGGAGCTGCAGACCGGAGCTGTTCCTATACAACCATCTTGCCTGGGAATCAAAAATTAATTTTAATTAAAAATTTTAATTGACAAATGATAATTGTATGTATTCATGGTGTACAACATAGTGATGCTGCAGTACATATAATGTGTGATTGGTGATGAGACCAAGGTAATCGGCATATCCACTATCACAAACATTTATAATTTCTTTGTATTGGGAATATCCAGTATCCTCCTTTTAGCTATTGGAAACTACATAAAATATTAATTCTAGTTATCTTGTAGTGGTAGAGAACACTAGAATTCATTCCTCCTATCTGGCTGTGATTTTGAGAAGGATTTTTATGTTAGCTCTCAGGGCACATAGCCTCTTACTAGGATAGGAAAGACTGGATAAACTTGTGACCTAGACATCTCTATGTGAAGGATGGCTTTCCATAAAGATTCAGGGGCTTATGATGGCAGAAAGTCCTATATATGCAGCAGATATGTAGTAGCTGACATCAGTAAGGATCCTGTCTAGAGCACAGTCCCCAGAGTGAGACTGCTTGGGTTTGAATCCAGCTCTGCTACTTATCAATTTGGGCAATTGCTTAATCTGTCTCAATTCTCCATCTGGGAAATGATGATAAATAAAAGTATTCACCTCCTATGGTTACTGAATGATTAATTGAACTATTGCATCTCAAATGCTTAAAATACTTCTTGACATATTTTAAGACTCAAAATGTTGTTGTCGTTGTTGTGCATGTGTATAGCAATATAACTCAAATAATTGAGTGATACATTTGGTGTATTTGTTTCTTAGGGCTGGCTCTAACAAAGTACTACCAACTGAGTCGCTAAGCAATAGAAATGTATTGTCTCACAGTTCTGGAAACAAGAAGCCTGAAATCAGGCTGTTGGCAGGGCCTCCTTGCCTCTGAAACCTCTAGAAGTATATCCTTGCCTCTCCCAGCTTCTGGTAACTCCAGGCCTTTTCTTGGCCTGTGACAGCAAGATTCCATTTTATGCCTCCATCTTTACATGGCCTCTGTGGCTCTGCCAGTGTTCAAGTGTTTCTTTACTTATAAAGACACCAGTTATATTGGATTAAGTGTGACCTTAATGTCTTCAACATGTCTTTGGTGGGGTGGTGGAGCACAATTTAACCCATAATATCTAGAACAAAGATATTCAAAGTGGAGGAACTGGATGTACCAGAAGCAAGCAGAGGGCGCTAATGGAGTTGGGGGTGAGGTGGAAGATCTAACAAAAGGTGATATTTTGACATTTAACTAGTGAATAGGCCTAGAGGTCTCTCTGAATAAATGATACACCCAAACCAAACCTCTGGGCTCAGATAAGTTAAAACAAGATTTCTGTGTCCTGGGGTGGGTCTAAGGGGCAGAATTTGGACTTAAATCCTAGAGAAATCACAGTACTGAACAGATTCCCAAGATATCAGCAGTCGACTTAAACTTGGCACTTGTCAAGTGCCAACCTGTCCTCTTTTGGAAGTGTCTTTCCTCAAACATGGGATAAATGACATCCTGGCAACTTCAAAGTGTTAATGTACCTTTAACAGCCTTCATAAAAACAGCATTGTAGATTGTGGTTGTCTGGCCAGTTTCCAACACAGATAGATTTTAGTTATGTAAGATCTCCCAGGAATGAGAATAAGTTTTTTGTTTGTGACACTTAATTAAGTTTGCTTTGTGTAGACAATACGTATTGTCTCATCGTGAGAGCTTAACGGGTAGAAAAATATGAGTTCATCAGGTTTATGAAGTGTTTAAAGATGCCATGAATAAAAAGGTGCATCATAAATAAAGGTCTTTTATCATAATCTATGTGTCTGTACTATCAGTATTTCCAAAGTAACCAGTGTTGATTTCCTAAGTATAGGATTTTAACTATAAATAAGCAATAATGGGCTGATACATTAAGGAAACTCATCTCCTTTGTATCTTAGTCAAAAAGTCTTTTGTGAATACCATATTAATGACAACTATGGAAAGAGAAATATGGAAATTGTACTTAACTTAGAAATTTCTAATCCTTACAGGAATTTGAATCAACGAAGATTAGATCATCCCCTAAGTGGTTTTTATATAGTTGTTTCATTTCCAGTTTTCCATGCCTTTCTAACACTTGATCTTTGTATGAAAACTGCTGCCATATTCAGAGACATGAGTCATGGTACTTAAAATGTTTTCACCATATTTTAGACATCACAGGATACTACAGTAGGAGAAGAGTAGTCTCTTGGCATTCACAATTTTTATGTTGTAAGATTTGACCTTTCACAGTGGTTCATTACATGTGTTAATTTAACTCATGCATTATTCTAGCAGATTCCTTGGCATGTGAATTTCATTTTGGCTTTTAAAAATATTGTGTGTAAATTTACCTGTACATCCCTCTTCCTCCCCCACTACCATTTAGTATGCATGCTGATTTCCTAGGAAAAAAGATATCCTTGAAAAGAAAGCCAGTTCCATTGGAACTAAGAAGAAAGTGATGAAGTGATGACCTACGAGTCAGAAAGAATGGCTTCCGATAAACTAAAGATAAAATATCATATTCCTCGGGGATTTGGATCTGTAATATAAATGAATCCGTCATACATTCTATGCAGCAGCCAGGTGGAGTGAATATTAAATGGTTTCAGTGAGTTTTCCAGGTCTTGCCAACATTGCTGAAGTGAGAACCTGACCTCTAGCCAAGGCATTGGAATGGCTACTGCAATGATCTTTCTGATAAAGAGAAATATATAAGAATTTTTACTTCTTAAAAAATGCACAAAGCCCTGTTTGTGATTGTTGCCTGGAATATTTTTCCCAATCCCTTTTCTTTTGATAATAGACTTAGTCTTCCTCCTACCAATAAGAGAGAGTTCTGGGTCATTTGAGACAGAACTGGCCAGTCAGCATGCACCATTTCCTGGATGCAGTGATAGACTCATGAGCATGCAGGGGACCTTCAGAGAGCCAGCCACATTTATTTCATGGCTCAGTTTTGCTGGAATTGGTAGATCTACATTTTAGGTTATCAAGCTGAATGGATGTGATTTAGAGGATACTTGGAGTAGGTGCAACTGTAGTAGGTGAAAATAAGATCAAACTGCAGAGAGAAGTTGATTGAGAGTGAAAGTTGGAGGCAGGCTTTGTTTAAGCTCAGATCTGTTTGTGCCTGAAGGCGGTGTTTTTATTTTACTGCATTTTATGAGGGAAAGATACGGTTAGTAATATTCATGAATGGTGGGATTTGCAAAGAGCTTAAGAGAAGAGCCTGCAAATGGCTTAAGGTTCTATAGTATCTTATACCCTTCTGCCTTTGTGCTAATGAGCATTTATACTTACTTCTTCATTGGCTTTGAGATTTCGATGAATTGAATCTCTGCATTTTAAGATACTTCGAAACTCTTTGCTTCATTGGAAATACATTATATTTACAAACAGTGAGAATAATATGTACATCAATTAATAATTCAGTACCCTGTGAATGTTTAACTACTTTAATAATGAATATCAATGTGAAAGGGCTCTGTAAATGGTGAAAATTTAAAAGCATAGTAATAAAAATGTGCTCCTCAACACCAATACAGTTCTTTTTTTNCTTTTTTTGAGACAGAGTCTTGCTCTGTTGCCCAAGCTGGAGTGTAGTGGCACGATCTCAGCTCACTGCAACTTCTGCCTCCTGGCCTCAAACAATTCTCCTGCCTCAGCCTTCTGAGTAGCTGGGATTACAGGCATGCACCACCATGCCTGGCTAATTTTTGTATTTTTTTAGTAGAGATGGAGTTTCACCATATTGGCCATGCTGGTCTAGAACTCCTGACCTCAAGTGATCTGCCTGCCTCAGCCTCCCAAAATGCTGGGATTACAGGCATGAGCCGCTGCACACAACCCAATATAGTTATCTTCATATAATTTGTTCATATGTAATTTCTATTTTAAATATTTCCACAGTTTTTTTTTCTAATTTAGTCATATTGTGTGAGAAGTGGTAAATAAGAAAGCAGTGTCATCTTCCTTGCGCTTTATATCTACAAATGTAAAATTGGGACCATCGGCTATCCATTACCTAGCATTCAGTTAAAGAAAGCAAAATAGAAAATAAGATACACAAAACTCTTTAAAAGCCTAGTCTGATGCTAGTGGTATTTTAACATTGAAATATATTGTAACTATTTATTAAAGGGGCAGTTCTAATGAAGTAGTGCTAATGAGAGCTGTGGTATAATAGGAACTGGAATTATCTTCTGTCAAAGTGCTATCCTGCACCAGTTATTACAACTTTATCAAATTTTTAATCTTTATAAACCACTCTGTGTGGAAGTTGGTATTGTCCTTATTCTTAAGAACTTGAGGCTTAGACAGTTATAATTACTTGCCAGAAGCAAGACAGAGTCTTTCTGTTGCCCAGATTCCTTCCATGCCTCCTTTTAGGATGAAATTCAAGCTTCCTAGCCTGGATGACAAGACCCTGATTATCTATCCCTTGTTAATCTTTTTTTGTTTTGTTTTGTGTGTATGTTTTGTAGAGATGGGATTTGACCATGTTGCGTAAGCTGTTCTCAAATTCGTAGGCTCAAGCAATCTACCCACCTCGGCCTCCCAAAATGCTAGAGTTACAGGCGTGAGCCACTATACATGGCTGTCCCTTGTTAATCTTTACAGCTTCATTTCTTGTCATCACACACCTAGACTTCAAGTTTCTAGATTTTCTTTCACTTCCTGTAATACTGCACATGTTGTTTCTACTTCGAGCGGTATTCTCTTTCATGTCTCACCATTCTGTGACTAAGCCCTCTTCATTCTTCAAGTTTCCACTTAAGTACCACATCCTCCAAGAAACTTCATCAAGACCACCATTGATGAACATAATGAACCAGTCCACCATGAACAATGCCCATTGCCTTGTTCATTCATTGATTCAGCAAGTATTTATTGAGGATCCCCTATGTGCCAGGCACTATCCTAGGCACTAGGAATACAACAATAGACAAAGAAGAAGAAAAATCTCTGCCCTTGTAGCCTTTACTCTAGTGTTAATTATTTAATTCAGTGTTACTCATTAGATGTTTACTTCAAAAGAACACTGATTGTATTTGAATTGTTGTTAACATTCTTGGAGTCTAACACAATGGGGTGTTATAAGTATGTGGTAGCCATTTAATATTTATTGAATCAAGGGAGATTAATGCCTTCACTTATTATTTAATTTATAATTGTCTTGAAGAAGTCAAAGAATGTTCTGTTTGGCCACTTTTATCTTTTCACGCTGCCACCATTATAATACCAGACCTCGTTGTTTTGTGACTATATTAATGCAGTGAACCTCCAATTGAAAACAACTATTTTTTTCAATTTTTCTTCACCATTGGATTCTGCATAGAATTGCCAGATTTATCTTCCTAAACATTACTGGAATTGCTCTCCTTGAAATACCTTATGCTAGAATTCAAGACTCTTATAATACGATGTCACCATCCTTCTCTGATTTATCTCTAGGTGTTTCATATATACTCTCTATTCAATCCAGATTTTTGTTTGTTTTTTGCAATCCACTTATTTTGGTTCATTTGTACCTTTCTGCCTAGAATCTTTCAGTTTATGACGAATTCTATCAGTGCCACACGTCACTTGTTTTTGGCTAAGTTTTAATAATGTCAGCCAACCTTTGTTTCCTTAATTTCTGATTTCTGTAAGAATTACTGTCTGTTATATTACCTGTTATATTCCAAAATTTTTGTAAGCAGCAGAATCTACCCTGTATCACATCTGTAACATAAGTGCATGTGGACATATGCACACATGTACATGTACACACATGTACACACACAAAGAACTCTTACATGGAACTGCAAGGTATAAAAAATACAAATATAGCTTCCTGTACTAATGACCATGACACTCCTCAAGATTGCCTCAGCTCTGCAGAACGTACCTGAAGCCAGTGTTGTGACCTCAATCACAATGATCTTTGCTTCCTCTCACTGTTCCAAAGAAAAGGTCAGACGTGGTCAGTGTGACCTTGCATTGCCGAGAGGAAAATTACTTTCTCATGAAACAGAAGGAAAGAGTCATATTTGCCATACGTGCTGCAGCAAACATTTCAAGCCTTATGTTTTTGACTTCCCATCACTTCCCAGAAAACATGCGCAGCGAACAGGGAGTAAAGTCAGATTTCATCCTTTCTCAAGTTCTGAGACACTTGGAATGCTAGAGAGCCTCTAAACTAGATTCTTCTGAAACTGTTTTAGCAGTTCACATTTCACTTATCTATGGACCACAGAGAAAAGTCCACGGTCAAACGTCAGTGTCTTCTTATCGATAAAAGGCCAGATCAGGAGTAGTTAACCAGCTGGAGGCCCCATCTGTTTTCTGTTCATATGTGTAAGTCTGTATATCCCAAGTATACTCTATGGACCTTAGGAAAATCAGTTGTATTTATATGCTGTAACTATCAAGTTACTCATTATTTTTAAATAATTTCATATAAGCTTATCTTCCCAACCAGTTTGAAAAAATGACAAATTTTTTTAATAATTCTCCATTACACCTATGGCATAGTAAGTACTTAATAACTACCTGTTAATTAAAATGAAATAAAATATCCTAGTCTATGTACTTAACCATTACTTAGAGTTTTAGAACATTTTTCTGCTCTGACATGTTAACTTTATATAAAATAATATAACTTTGTAGGAGAAATCAAGTGTTATTTATAAACTATATTTGATTTGTGAAATGATTTAATATTTTTAAGGACAGACTTATGTCTTTAAAAATATGTGTTAAGAACATCTAAAATTTTTGTTTAAATACATTAAGCAAGGAATATAGAAGATGCAAAGAATTTGGGAAATTTCATGAAGTAAAGTTTATAAGGCAATGCAGCTAGAAATGATGTGGTTTTATAAGACAAACTTTTCCCAACAAGAAGCAGTTTAATAACTTATCAAATACATATTATGAACATGTTTTTCAATTTTCTGTATTTTGTCAAAGGAAGGGAGAAGAGTTGATAGATAATCCTGATTGACCTTTTTAGCAATTCAAATATGTAAACAACACTCATCATTTTTAATTGACAAGAATTAAGCTAAATTTGAAATTAGGATTGCTAATGAATCACAATTTATTATGAGTTAGCAGCTATTTCATATTTTCCAAACACCTGTACTAGTTTTCTAAGATCACTCAGTTTATATGCCATATATACCATGTTAGGCAAACATGATTTTTGCATAATTTCATTAGATATTTGTGGTATACTAAAGAAACAAGAAATTTAAGACCTGATACATGCTTAAATTAGAGACAAGCACATATGTAAATGTTAAAAATATGCAAAGACTTTGTGGATGTTATGATTTTAGTCAGTTTAAGATACTGTGACACCAATTTGTTTCAGAGAGATAAACAAAAATGATGGTTCATATCACTATAGCATATAAAAAAATTTTATACAGTGTCTTCAGTTGAACATTAGTCCTGACATGTAAATTTAAGTTAATCTAGTACAAGTTCTCAAATTTTTAGATTTATACTACCTTTGGACAAAGAAAACAATCTCATTCCTTAATGTAATTTGAAATTTCAAAATGAAAACATCATTTTTAAAAGTAAATGTAAAGTATTTATAATTTGACAATTATTTTAGAAAAACTATATATGCTGCTGCCTCTGTTGAGTAATGTGATGGATGGAAACAGGCAATAAAATAATTTGTTCATATCAGACATCAATGGGAGACCTAAGAAGTTTCTAGTACAGAGAGGGAAGTCCACTGATGTCAAGAAGCTGATACTTTTCAGTACCATTGTTTATATGTACATCTTCTCAAGTATGCTTCTTGAGGCCATATTTTTATTTCTCTGTTATCCCAGTATAATCCAACACAAGTGAAAAGTCAACCAGTCTTCAGTGTTTATTCATCGGTTAATACGGAATACTTAGTAAATATTTCATGTTTCTGTGTTTTGTTCATTGTTTGGATATTTAACTGAATAAATATTTCTGGAATATCTATCTACTGAAAGATACGTAAAGGAAAGAAAGATTTTTAAAATCTAGTCAGAAGTAATAAATGGGCTCATTGCCTTTGTCAGAATTATTTTTCAGATAACAATTTTTCTTAATATATTTTCTTAAATTTTAAATGAACCTATTCAAATATGTCTGAACAATAGTTTAATAATTTGTCAATTCAGAATTACATGTTTAATTTCCAAATACGCTACACATAACAATAAGCTTATGTATTTTTACTGAGGAAGTGATAGTAAATAATCAGTCTAATCCTTCCTCTGCTTACAGCATTTAAGTATTGCCATTTAAGAATAGCACTTACTAGCTTTGTTCACTTACTGGTAGGCATAAATAGAGCTGAACACTTAAAAGTCAATTTTAGCCAAAACCCTTCTGCTGATATTCCCACTGCCTATAATTGCCAAATTAATAATGAATATGTGGACTTTAGAATTAAATGTCATTCCTTGCCTGCCTTGAGATTTTAAAATATTAAAATCAAAACAATCCTTTAAATTGTCAAAATGTGAGGACTATCATGACGAGGAAAAGGGATGATTTTCTTTTTTTTTCCCTACGTAGAAGATTTTTCTTAACTGAGTTTTCCAGAAATCTAAGAAAGTTTTGTTTTATCAAAAAATCCGTTTGTTGAAATGTCTTACATTACTTCTGTTTGCTGTGTCGCTTCCAGCTTTTGAAACATTACTACCATTACATAGCCATGGAACAGAGTGGTCTTGTAAATGAGCTTTGCTACAAAAGAAAATGAGACTAACTGGAAACTCGTCATGGTGCTGCCATTCTGAAAGATTGGTAATATCACCAAAGCCATTTAGAGATATTTCCACTCTTAGAAAATGGAAATTGTGGAGTATAAGACCTAGTCTATTTGATTTCAGCCTTAATAGCTTTCAATATATGATAGCATACATTTGGATAAAAAGTGGAAAAATAGAGAACAACTTTTGGTGCATTTTACTCATGGCCACATTGATAACAGATTCTTAATTCATCTATCTAAATTTTGCAGAACATTCAAAATGTTTCATAGACAATCCCTGAAAAAACTGCCCTTTCTGCTGTTTCATTTGTTAGTATATACCATTTGCTAAGCTTTTTTCTTCCTTACGTTGCTTCATTATTAAAAAAAAAACAATTCTGCAAGTTCTGTTTTGAGTCTCCTTATAGATGAGGCAGCTGAGGCCTTTTACAAATACCTCTCTTGTTCCTGTTACACAAGTCATAATTTACTGAGTGCAATGGTAAAATCCTTTAAAAATGTAGTAAAAAGAATAGAGTGTGCATATGCAAAGGAGGAGATTGGGAAAAGCTAATTGGAAGAGTCTATGCATTCTGTAGCAGAGAAAGCGGATTCAAGCAGAATCAATAAGAAAGTAAGAAAGAAACCACCACTTATTGACTAAGGTCAAACAGAAGGAATACACATAAAATCAGAAACAACAAAGAGCAATTATGATAATAATGCTCCAAAAAATTCTGAGTGAAAAAGAGTAATAACAAACCCTTATGATAGCAAGTGCCAGATGTCTAGTATGTACTACATTAAAGTAAATGATGTTCAATTATAATTTAATTTCTAAATCTGCTTTTGTTATAATCCCTTAAGGGAGGTGCTATTTTGATGTTCATTTTTATACATGAAAAAAACAGATAAAGAGAGATTAGTTAATTCTCCAGTGGCACTCAGCTGATTGGGTGGTGGAGGTTGGCTTTGGAACTAAGCAGTCTAATGTCATAGTCTGTGTTCCTAACCATTGCACTATACTGCCTCTACAAAGGGTTAAATAACGTATTCAGGAAAAAGCAAATAATGCCAGAAATGAAAGCCCTAGAAACACAGCCTTGGAAGGGCCAAAATGGAAACACTAAGACGTAACTGAGCACCCCAGATCTGTGCAGTAATGACAGTCCATCTTTCAGGGTCCTGGAGGGAGTTAATGGGGAATCTGAAACCTGAGATGAGTGTTTTTAAAAGCGAAACCTGAGATGAGTATTCTAAAGTGAAAATTATTTATTAATAATAACTTATTAATATTTATATGTAGTTTATATGTACTGATCAAATTTGTATACATTCAGGTGAAATTATATCAACTCATAATGTTCTTCCAATACTCTTTATTGACTGGTGATGATAATCAAGGACTAGGACTTAGTAAACTACATAATGTAAATAAAATCACATTAAATAGCCGCTAGTTTCCAGGAGTGACTAAACTTGGACACAAGAACAGAGTGATGAGCAAATTTAATTAAATAATATCATAAATGTTGTACATACTTATTGTTATTATATATTGGCACCACAATCATAAATATAATTTAAATAATTCTATAATGCTATTATGAACTCTTAATAATTAGGCATCTTATTATAATACTGATTGGTGCTAAAATGGAAAAACAGTGATAACAGATGGAACAAATTCATTCCTAATTCAATAAATTAAATCTTTTAAAGTGTTCAATCAATGAAGGGAAACCTCAAAAAAAAAAAACAATCTCAGTGGTGAGAACACTCATCTTTAGGATGAAAACGTAAATATAGGTTCTATTAATTTACTTTTTATTGATTGAAATAGTATACTGTGGACATAATGATGGTATTGTATATGCTTGGGACTTCAATAAGATAGATTTTAAAATGTAGACTATTCTGTTTTGTTTCCATCTGATTACAGTTATGAACTGAGATTAAGAGGATTAATGAGATATTTACTACTGGATTATTGTCATTGTTATTAACTATCATAATCTACTGTGTATTTTATTTTTGTTTTTTTTTTTTAATTTTCCTGCACTGTTTCTCATTAACATTGGCTAACAGTTTATCTTCATAAAACAGCATCATAAATATAAAGAAATGTTTGAAATTACTGCTATTTATCTGCACTGGTGTTATTGTTTTATATTTTATTTTACAGCTTTATTGTTTATTTTAAAATCCTTGCAATTTCATATATATATATATATATGTATATTATACATATATATTTATATTTAATTTTTTTATAACCAAGAATGTACTGGTAGAAATTTCTGTGTTTAGCAAATTTTGGGTTGATTTAGACTTTTTCATTATTGTTCTATATTATCAAACCAGAGTGACCTAGTTAATAATTTATAGTTTGTTTTCATAAAGTACCTAAAACATATTTATCCTTTGAAAAGGTAATATTCCCTATGGGAAAATATTACTTTGAAATATACCTCTTTAGTGAATTAGAACTCTGTCATTTTTTCTTTTTTAGTTTATTTTACTATAGATACAGATTTCTAGATAGAACCAAATTTCTAGATAGACACTGTCATGAACTGCAGTGTCACCGTTATCTGAGTAATTGCCTGATTTTAGAAGTTTGTGCATTCTGTTAATGAACTACACATATCTAGGCAATCTGGTTTGTACTTGAACTTTTCATCTACTTATGACTCCATAAACCGGGATTACTAGCAGGAGAAAACAGATATATACTTGTAGTACCCACAGTGGTTAACCTCTAACAAGACCTCTAAACGAAATCTTTCTCTACAAAATTGTAGATTTTAGAAAAGAAAAAAGTTTGGGTAGATAGAATATCCAAAAACTAAACCAATAAATTTAATAAATTAATCTCCTCATGCTGCGAATAAGACATAAATTTAGTTCCCTAACATTAGGGATTTTATTGTCTTGGGAAACTGTGGCTATTATGGAAGAAATACTGGGTTGAAGTAAATGAAGCTGAAAGTAATGTGGAACTCCAATGGTGAAAATTGCTAAATGATTAAGTAACGTCTTTTCTAAAGGAAAAATTGTAATCTGTCAGTTTAGTGTGAATTGGAAAAACTTGTATAAGAAGTTATTCTACTTCATGCAAGTCTTCCAAGATGATAAAAGCCAGTAATTTGGAGAAAAGAAGGTCTTTATATAAAAATAAACAATGAGTCAAGAATTAAAAGCACTTGATTTCTAAGTCATAGTATTGATGCAGTCTTGCCAAACAGTTTTGAAATGCTGACCCATTAAAAATCTATTTTTCATTTGCAATTTATTAATTTATTATTTCACAGTTTTTAACAACATACTTCTCTGTCCCTAGACAACCTAATTTGTATAAGCTTTCTTTAACCTGAAATTATATGATATTATAAAATTTTTGCTCAGTATCAACAAGTTGACCCAATGGTGTTTTTTATCAAATTTCCCTTTCATATACTCAAGTAAATAGGACCAAATGTATAAGTCTTTGCACTGTCAAAATATTAAGCAATTTTATGTGAAAATGTATATTTTATATTACATTAGTTAAGTATCTTCTATTCAGGATGACAGTTTTATCGGAGTCCTCTTCAAGCTATTATGTATGGCTCTTATAGTGGAACCTTATCCTACAGCGTTCAGTATTACCTACTTTGGTTTCCATTTTCTAATGCAATAATTTAATTGTCAATATAAACTTAAAAACAATATAATTCTTTGAAAAATAATGAAATGACAATATAGATATGCTTATTTGCACATTTGCTAAGTTGCACATTTGCTAAGTTCATTTAGACTTAACATACCTAACACTTAAATAATACATTGGTTCTTGTTTTGAACACCTATCCCTCCACCAGCATCTCTCTGGTCAGAAGATGCAAGGCAAATGCTTGGTTCTGGTCATGTTTATGTTTCTGATTTGTCCTCTCTCCTTTGCCAAGATTCTATTCTCAAGGGCCTCTTTGTCCTCAATATGCTGGCCATTATCTTCTGTACTTAGAAGCACACTGGTTTTAGAGACTCTTAGACTCGCCCCATGACTGATGCATTGTACAATCTGTGTATTGCAAGAGCTTACTTGGCTAACTACAAAGAGTCCCTTGTCACTGCTCTAGCTCATTTGTTTTCTCCTCAGCACTACTTTTCTGCAATCTATAGTAAGTAAAGTCCTGAACTTCTGTTTAATGACTCCCGGACTACCACATTGCTCACTAATCTCTGAATTCCTCCTTTGTGGTGGGTGGCTTTATATACACACAAGTTAATATTTACATTTATGTTTCTATATACTTGCACCTTCATGCCTGTGATTTCAAAGCTTAATAAATAGCTTTCTAACAGTGATATTGGGGCAGGGGCCAGCTCTTCCGTTCCCTAAGAAATAAAGACAAATACTTTCTGCATGTTATTTTTCCATTTCCTATTTCAAAACTCAAAAGGCTTCAACTTAGATCAAAAGTCTTTGGCACCACTCTGTGTGAAAATTATTTCCCATAAAGTTTTATTTAAAATGGGCTAAACAAAGACCTGGAACCAACCCAAATGCCCATTAATGATGGACTGGACAAAGAAAACGTGGCACATATATACCATAGAATACTATGCAGCCATAAAAAACGATGAGTTCATGTCCTTTGTAGGGATTTGGATGAATCTGGAAACCATCATTCTCAGCAAACTGACACAAGAACAGAAAGCCAAACACCACATGTTCTCACTCGTAGGCTGGTGTTGAACAATGAGAACACATGGACTCAGGGAGAGGAGCATCACACACTGGGGACAGTTGGTGAGGGGCTAGGGGAGGGACAGCGGGGGGTTGGGGAGGGTGGGGAGGGATAACATGGGGAGAAATGCCAGATATAGTATGCACTTGTGCAACAATCCCACATGACCTGCACATGTACCCCAGAACCTAAAGTAAAATAAAAATAAATAAAATAAAATAAAATGGGCTAAAGTCATGGCAGCAAGGAAGCAATATTAAAAGGCAATTATGCAAAAGTAGTTGTTTGCTTAGTCCTTACTTTGTAGTTGATTATGTAGGCAGAATATATATATTTTTTTGATAGAAGAGATAAGTAATAGTGTGTAAACATCACAGGATATTGGCCACTCTTGCACCGTTTGGTTAGAGGAGCCATATTCAGAACTGCTGAGTTACCCCACTTAGGGATATTACCAAGATAGATTACATTAGATTAATCTCAACAAATAGATTAAACTGCTCAGTGTATCTGATAGTTCTTACTTCTCCAGCACAAAAATAAATGGCAGTTTATTTCTCACAGGAAAAATAACCATCAATATTTGTGTCATATAAGGTTGCTAACAGATATGAATTATTATACTCCAGAAAAATTAACTTATGTTCTATTTCAGTATCTTTAATGTGTTAATTTTGTTAAATGCTATAACTCTGAATTTTGGACATAAGTATGCACAGTTCTGTTAATAATCTGCTGAAGACGTAATACATTTTTTGGACTATTCAGCCAGATGGATGGATGTTTTCCTAGAGCACCAGGAGTGTTTTAAATACTTGTATTGTGCATCTATGTTCCTGATGCTTTTTAAACATCCTAACTATTGGAGTACTCTACCTACCAGCATTCTCATCAGGAATGAGAAACAAATAATGGGAAGCCAGGAGAATGTGGGAAGCATTGGTGCGAACTTGCCTTGAAGGCAAAAAATTGTCAGAGCCTGGTTGTTCAAGAAGTGCTGTCAAGGCCAGGTAAAGTAGAAGAGAAAGGGACCTGGCCTTCTGGGGACTTTTGAGCCCTAAGCAACCAAGCAGACAACTTGTATCATTAGTTGGCATTGGCATATTGTGCTGCTCTTTCGACATCAGTATCTTGGGTACCCAAGAAGATAGAGGATGGGGACCAATAGTAAGTGCATATTATAGCCTAGTAAGCCTTTACTCTGTGTGATGCCATGGGCCCACCCTTCATCCTTTTGGCTACATCCTGGATAGTTCAGTATGGTGACCACTTTCTTCCTGAAATTTGATATCAAGACAGTGAATGGGATAATAGGACTTAAGGTTAAATCCCTTATCTTACAGCTGGAATATCCAAGGCCTGAGCAATAAATACAACAAAATGCCCAAAGAAATATGGTGTTATCACCCTTCGTAGGTTCATCCCTCTCTCCATCTATCACTTACTGTGATTCTTTCATATAATGATGAAGTCATAATCTCACAGCAACCTAGAATAAGCAGTAAAAGAGTAAAAGCCTTTCAAATGTTCATCCCCTCCACACATTGCCCCTATGAGAGGAACCATACTAGTATGCAGAATGAAGGCTGTGTGTGCTATGGGAGGCTCAAAAGCATAGATGTATTTAGTCACAGTAACTAGCTTGTTAGTGAATCTGCATCTCTGGAGAATCTGATTCAGGGCCCAGAATTCTATAGCTTTGAAACCTCTCAAAGTGGTTCCAATGTAGAATTAGGTGGAGAAAACAACCATAACATATGTGGAGGTTCCCCATTCTATCCCAGACTTGCTGCACACCATATTGAAACCTGTAACTTAAAGGCTTAAAACAAGCACAATCTCAGATAAGTTGAGGCCGTTGGTTTCCATCAAAGCAAACTCCACAAACTTGTCAATCTCTGTGAGTCCCAAGGGCATCTCAAAATCTCTGGCCTTAGTAAAGGATTTTCAAGTTAAGCATGGCATAGGCCTAGTAGAAGAATACTAGCACAACAGGTGTTTCTAGTGTGCCTCCTGGGCACACGTGTCTAGGCACTAGGGATATGACGAACAACACTGACAAGGTACCCAGCTTAGCAGAGGTTGAATTTCAGTGGGAAGAATCAGAGAAGAAACAAGCATGCAAATAAATCAACTAGATAATGCTGATTGTGGCATAATTACTGTGAAGAAAGTAAAGGGTGATGGTAAAGAGACTTTGCTTCTTTACACAGGATGGTCAAGAAAGACCTAACTGAGCATGTGACATATATCTGAGTCCTACGGATGTAAGAAAGACAGCCTATGAAAATTCAAGGAAGAAAATACCTCCGTTTTTTAAATTATGTTTTATTTGAGCTACTATTTTCTTTTGTTGGGCTTTTAATCTTTTTATGATTATGTATACACATTGTTTTCCTTTACTGAACATTATGATAGGTGACCTTTCTATAAAAGACCTATGGCTGCCCTAAGGTAAAGTCAGTGACAGTGTGATGATCAGATGTGTAATAAATTTCAGGGTATTTTGTTTTCTATGCAGAGTTTACAGCAATTGCTCTTTTCTATTTTATATCATCAAGCCAAAATCCAATTATTGCAGTGATCTTGTAAATCACTGAGATTATCTCTTATCACAAAGTTATTATAGACCAGAAAGAAGAGATTAATTTTGTTTTTATAAAACTAAATTCATGATAATGTACTTCTATACTTCAGCAAAAGGAAACATATCCTCATAATGTTTGCATTGTCTAGAGCCTTTTTTTTTTTTTCATTCTGGCTGTGAGATTATGCTTCAGTTGTATGTTAGTTGCTATAATTGCTTGATGCCTAACCTGCAGTTTACAACGTAAATTAATGTCTTGGTAATTATGTCATTTACGTACACAGAGGTAAAAAGCAATTATCCTTGATTCTTCAGGTATGGCCAGGAATTAAAATGGAAGGATAAAAAAGGTATAAGAAGCCAGAAGAGGGAGAGAAGATGTTTTAGAATGTCTCTAGAATGCCTTCCATTCTGGCATTCCTTATTCTCCCCCAACTCCAAGCACCGGATTTCTATTCTGTCTGGGATCTTGACATTTTAGATACAGCCATTTTGAAATGCCACTTTGATACAGCATTTGTTAAATTCTTATTAGACTCCAGAAATTCTTCTAAGCCTGTTACGATATTAACACATTTAATTCTCACCATAGCTCAATAAGGTAAGGTACCAGTACCACCCCCGTTTTATTGATAAATATATTTGAAGCTCAGAGGAGTTGAGTAAATGTCCAAGTTGGAGCCTGAGTAGTGTGGAGCCAGAGACTAGGCCTTTAAATGATACCCCACCCTCTAATGCCTTTGATTAGCCATTTTGTCTTGGGGATATTTTAATAATAGCCTAAAACATAGCTATTAGACTTGCCATAGAAATTCCAAATAATGTCTGAGGCCTGTGTCTTAGCCCTTCACCTGAGTTCCTGTTTTCTCTGAGCCTTACTTACTGAATGTTTGACCCTCACCTCTCTGTTAGGGAGCAAGGAGAGGGAGAGAGCCAGTAGCAAGACATGGGCTATACACAGTGCCAGCATCACAACCATTGACATACGAAGGGCTGCATAAAGTCCGATGCAAAGAAATGTTTTGCTTCTTAATTTCTTTCCTTGTAGTTCCTTCCTTCAACTTCTAAAGTTAATGGAGAGCACATGAAGGTATGGTGTCCAACCATATATTTTTTGTATTGTAATTTTTCGTTTGAAACATGTCATATATATGACAGATACAAAGATTCCTACAATTTGAGAGAAACTGGCACTTGTGATAAGTAATCCATACCAACTATAACTTCAAGGGATACATAGGTAGAAAAGTAATTATATTATTACTTGTTAGCTGATAAGCTTTATCCTTGCCTATTTAAAAATTCGGTAATAAAAATGTGCTAATGTAGTTTTTAAGATGGATAATTTTTAAATTATGCTCACATCATATTATATATACACATATATAAAAATATATAAAAGTTTTAAGAAGTGTTTTACTATTTATGTTAGTTTTTACAGCTCCAAATATAGCTGTGAAATTCCCCAGAGCAGGCACTGGCATCCATGCCTGGCAGTGTTTGGACCATCCCATCCAGTGCTCTTTATTTATTTCCCCTGGCTTAGATCGCACGTATGATTACAAGGAAGTATATGATGTGTCTCACAAACCAACTTCTTAATGCCTCAGAATATGGATTTATTTGCTCTAGGAATAAAAAATTATTTGTAAACTATCTTCTAAAACGTATTTTTTCAAAAATGGAAGAATATGTTTCTGATGTTTCTACTGTGTATCTCATGCTCAATAGAGGGAAGAAGCTATATGATTGCAGTCTACCAAAGGGATACATTAGCAGTTAAAGCTTCTTGTTATTTACAGCCATTTCATTAGTATTTAAGATTACCAAGTGCAGTCATTCTAAAATGGAATCCGCCTGTACCTGCTTCATGCTTATAGTGCTATGGGTTTTTAGTAGCTAATTCTTGATAGTAAAGATAGGAATTTATAGAATGTAGCATTTTTATTTCATTGTTTTATAATTGTTTCATCATTAAACTCGCTTGATTATTTTTTCTCTGAACTTTTGTCAAATAAAGGAATAAAATTTAAAACATTTCAATAACTTACTTGTAATTGCAGGATATAATGTGTTAAGATCTACTTTTGGCGTCTTGATTTCTTATTTGCGAATACATTCATTCTGTGTAACTGTTGGTGTTGCAGAAGTGGCCGCATCATGTTCACCATTCAACACAAAATTTTTAAAATGTTACACATACACACACATACATATATATACATGTATAAATATATAAAAATGTCTAAGATACCATAATGTGTTAGCTGACAGAAAAAGCTTTGGATCAGGTGAATTGGAATTTAAGCCCTGGGTCATTTATTTTTAGCAGTGACCTTACCAAGCAACATAACCTCTCTAAGCTATATTATTTCCTTATCTGTATAATGGAAATAAAAATATTATTTTTGTTTATTTTTTTAATATGAAATCTTGCCCTGTTGCCCAGGCTGGAGTACAAAGGCATGATCTTGGCTCACTGCAAACCTCCACCTCCCAGGTTCAAGTGATTCTCCTGCTTCAGCCTCCCGAGTAGCTGGGATTACAGGTGCACATCACCACGCCTGGCCAATTTTTTGTATCTTTAGTAGAGACAGGGTTTCACCATGTTGGCCAGGCAGGTCTCCCAACTCCTGACCTTATGATCTGCCCTCCTCGGCCTCTCAAAGTGCTGGGATTACAGGCGTGAGCCACTGCACCTGGCCTAAAAATATTATTTTTTAGAGCTCTGAAAGTGGAAATGAAATAAATATTAAATAAATGATTTTTTTTTAAAGAGACAAAATAGCTCTTCCAAGAAACTTGGTTTAAAAGAGAAAGTGAGAATGTTAAGAAATACCAGTTCCCAGTAATTTTTTTGGTAGAGTTTCACAGTTTTTAATACTTGTTGTTTTTTTCACTTTAACATTTTATAAAAATGCTCCTTATAATTTAAGTTTAATTGGAGTTTTTTTCATTCTTTCTTAGTGATACGTAAACTAATGATGTGTCTTACAATAGATAACATTTTGGATTCAATGAAATGAAGGTTTTATGATACATATCAAAGTTTCTTTCTCTTCAGGAAGGCAGTAATGTATAGTGGCCATGTATTCAGACCTCAGTTGTACATAGATTATGCCAAATTCCTGAACCATTCTTTGAGCCATCTCTTACCTGCAAAATGAAAATATGTCTCATGGCATTATTAGGGTTAAATTAGAAAATGTGTATAAACGTCCTAGCAGCGTCTCATACAAAATTGTTAAGTGCACAATGATAGCTGTTATTGTTATTAGTGTCTTCATTTTTTATAATTAATCTGTATACTAGTGGACCCAGACTTTAGAGCCAGGTTTGCCGCTAATTAACTTTGGAAACCTGAGCGAAGTACTTAGCTTTTCTGTCTTACTTTCTTGTTCTGAAAAAGAATGTTTTGGCTCAGATAAACTTGAAATTAAGTCTGGATCTAAAATTTTGGAATTTTATTTAATTCAAACTCCTAACGTAATATGACCATAAAATGAATTTTGTTTCTTTCAGTTTGTGGGGACATTCATGGACAATTCTTTGACTTGATGAAGCTCTTTGAAGTCGGGGGATCTCCTGCCAACACTCGCTACCTCTTCTTAGGGGACTATGTTGACAGAGGGTACTTCAGTATCGAAGTAAGTCTACATCATACCTTCTTAGCTGTTCAGTTATGGATCAACAATATCTCAAAAAAATAAAAGCAGTAAATGTTACTGCCTTATGGAAACCTCTAACAATGAAATGTATTGCACTTCATTCATAGGATATTACATGTTCTATTTTCAGTTGATTCCTATATGTTTTTGTTGGTTTGTTTTTGAGACAGAGTCTGACTCTGTCACCCAGGCTGGAATGCAGTGACGTGATCTCTGCTCACTGCAACCTCCGCCTCCAGGGTTCAAGCCATTTTCCTGCCTCATCTCCTGACTAGCCGAGATTACAGGTGCCCACCACCACGCCCGGTTAATTTTTGTATTTTCGTAGAGATGGAGTTTCACCATGTTGGCCAGGCTGATCTTGAACTCCTGACCTCAGGTGATCCACCCGCCTCAGCCTCCCAAAATGCTGGGATTATGTGCGGGAAACCGAGCCCAGCCTGATTCCCGTATTTTTTAATAGAGATGCTGAAAAAATGGTAAATAGTAAGATCTTGCCTTTCGTACATTTTATATATTTGCAAATTTTCAAAAATTACATCTTAGTTTACAATAAATAATCCCATTTTCCATTGAAAGAACTAATCAAAGCTGATCAAATAAGCAGGCATGGATTTGCATGTTTATGCCTTAAAATTATGAGACCTGTGTAAATTGATAGTGAAGTACATATGTCTGTGTCTGTGACTGTGCATGTGTGAATACACTTATGGCTGCTATATTTTGTCCTTTTTGGCACCTGTCATCTAACTAGGATAATTTGTCAAACTCATTAATTAAAACAAAATGATAACCTTTGAGTAGGGGTTCTTCCGCAGCCTCCCATATGCATCTGCTTTAAGTAAGAAAAACTAAATTCAAAATAAAGGCAGAGACATTGTTTTATTCATGTCTTTGTTCTTCTTGGTGCCTAACATGGTGTGTTAAATAATTTATTGAAAGAAATGGTTTGAAATTGAATAGGTTTTAAAGAATCAGACCTTGTGTATAGTAGCTGACATGTGCTATCAAAAAAGAGCATTAAAAAGGAAAATGATTGTTCTTAATTAAAGAGAGAAACCAACATTATAGAGACTCACACCAACATCATATATTCATAATAATCATAGAAAAAGATTCTATATTTCAAAAAATTTATTATAGTTTTATTTACTAAAGGAATATTTAATGTTAAAAAGCATGTCATCCTTAAACAGCTTTTCTGTATAAAATTATATTAGTTTTATTTTTCAGTTATTTAATTCACCTTTAGTCACTGATTACACACAGACACAGAAAAGTTTATATAAACATATACGTATTTCCACCAGCAATAATCCCTTCTGCATTTAAAGAACACAGATTTCTTAATTATTCCTAGGTGACAATGAGAGAAGAAGGAATTGTAATGGTGTATAAATCCCAGAAGAGAAAATAAATTCTTACTGTTTCCTCCATTTGATAAATAAGTATTGTCAAGCATATAAAATGTATATGCACTATGAATAGGGCTGTGAGGAATTTTAAGAAATGTAATATACATTCTTGCTCTCTAGAAACCTAAATCTATGTTGGAAAATAGAACCATAAAAATCTGTATAGAATCAGAAGCCTGGAATAGGTGATCATCCAGGGTTCAGTTATTTGAATGGATTATTAAAACCTTGTGATTAAAGGACGTACAAAATAATAAGTGTGATAGGATTAGAGAAAAGTGAGAGAATATTAAGAACACATGTTTGGGAAAGACTGAATCAAAGAACAAGATTTAGCTGGGAAGAAAATTAAAGTGAGCAAAAGTACAGAGGAAGAAATCAGTGAACTCTGCCAACCCTGTTTTGTTCTTGGGGCCAGCCTGTCCAGCTTAACTAATGGAAAAGCAATTGAGTACTAATTTTGTAAGACCTTTATATCACATTAGGACTGGTATTTGCCAGGATTAACCACAACAAAACAAAACTCCTACATAATGGTGGTTTGGACAAGATAGATGTTTTTCTATCTTTTGTCCATTGAGGGCAAACCAGGACTGGTGTGGCACAGCACGGTGCTGGCTTCTAGGCTCCATCTGCTTTCTTGCTCTGATATTCATGGCCTCATTCCAAAGACAACCTAGTGACCCAAGATGGCTACATCAGTTTCAACCATCATTTCTCCACATAATATTCAACAAGAAGGAAAGGGAGAAAGAGAAGGGTATGTCTTCTTGTTTAAGGATGTTTCCCAGAAATGGCCCAGTTCCTTCAACTTGTATCTCATGAGCCATAATTTGTTGATATGGCCATAGGTGATTTCGTATGTGGTCAGGTATAAGGAGGACTGTGGTAGGCAAGAAACAGCAATGGAAGTACGAAGATTTCTGCTCTTCCCCTTGAATTAGGGTTATATAGGATCTTTATCTTTTCTCTTCTCTTCATTTCCTTTTTTTCTTTTCTTTCTTTTAATGAGACAGGATCTCCCTCTGTCACCCAGGCAACAATGCAGTGGCATAGTCATAGCTTACTGCAGCTTCAATCTCCCTGACTGAAGTGATCTTCCCACCTCAGCCTCCAAAGTAGCTGAGACCACAGACACACACCACCATGCCCAGTTAATTTTCACTTTTAGTAGAGACAGGTTCTTACTATGTTGACTAGGTTGGTCTCCATCTCCTGAGTTCCAGCGATTCTCCCACCTTGACATCCCTAAGTGCTCAGATTACAAAGTGTGTGAGCCTATAATCTGGCCTGTGTTAAGTAGACTCTAAGTAAATATTTTAAAAATAATTTTAGTAACTCTTAAATTCATCTTACTCATTTAACATTTATAGTGCTCCTAATAAAGTTTTTGAGGATGAATGAAAAAGGTATTCTGCTTTCCTTGAAGCTTGCCATCTAAGTGAGGAAATCCTGAGACTATCATGATGGAGTGATTATTTTTGTCAGCCAAATAATGTTGTGCTACATTGGTATTTTTTTTATTATAACATTTGTGATTTTTCACAACTTTGTATCTTTCCAAAGTTAATCGAAGGCAACAACACTTGCTTATCAATTTTATATTAAGGTACTACATCATGTGTGGCTTGAGTAACAATGGGCACAGTTGGACTTTTCCCTCTTTGTCCCATCAACTCCATCTTTGGATAATATTCTTTAGTCTTATTGGTCTTTATTTACCTTTTTTTTACTGGAAGAGTGCAGCCTTCTGAATCTCTGTCCTTGAACCACCTGAAATCTTCTAAAACTATTCCTAACTAGAGAGTTTTAGAGTTTTATTTTTTTAAGTAAAGACGTTACTGGGTGTGGTAACTAAAGCCTGTAATCTCAGCACTTTGGGAGGCCGAGGCGGGTGAATCACGAGATAAAGAGATCGAGACCATCCTGGCCAACATGGTGAAACCTTGTCTCTACTGAAAATACAAAAATTAGCTGGGCGTGGTGGCGTGAGCCTGTAGTCTCAGCCACTCGGGAGACAGGCAGGAGAATCGCTCGAACCTGGGAGGTGGAGGTTGCAGTGAGCTGAGATCGCGCCACTGCACTCCAACCTGACGATAGAGCAAGACTCCATGTTAAAAA
>NW_016107762.1:38133-207377 GCF_001604975.1 Cebus imitator
AAAAAAAAAAAAAAAAAAAAAAAAAAAGACGTTAAGAAGCAGTAATCACTAATTTCTTCCTCATCAGATTTATTTAAAGTGTACAATTAATCTATATATTTGAACTATGAAATTTGCTGTTTTGTATAGTATGCCCCTTTTGAAATTCAAGCAAAGGATCAAACTGGATGTTAGTGACATATCAAATGTAGGAATTATGGGGCATTTAAAAGTTGTAAGATACATTTATTGGAGTCCTCATTTTCAAAAACAGCTCTTTAATTAAATTTCAAGAGTCTAAAACTACAGCCCAGGGACTTGCCACATACTTACAAAAATGACAAAATGTCTCATATATGAAATGTTCCATTTTGATTATACTGTGACCTTTGTGGGGCTTTGGAATGGCTCATTGATATATGTAAATTAAAATGGACATTTATATAAAGTGTACCTACTGAAAATAAGGATTTTTTTTATCATGGATTAAGGAAACTGACATTGTTAGCATGTTGTAAATGCTATTGTTTCATGGTTTAAATGATCTCACTTACTCCTGACAGCTTTAGGAGGAACATGTGAATATGTTCCTTTTATGAGTGCAGAAACTGGGTCTCGAAGGTCGCACATGGTAAATGGCAGTGCTTGTATTCAAAGCCTGTGTTCTTCCACTAACCCCAGGCTTTTACCATAGTATATTCATTAGATGTACCACAGAGCACCAACAAAAAAATAAAAATAAAATCAATAATGCAGAAACTGGTACACACTATTATACTTACCTATGCATGTACAAACACGTACACACAACCCTCTCCTTGTCTATATAATCTGAAGATCAAAGCATTAAGTATAAAGTGTTCTTTGTGAGTATGATACTGTTGGTTTAAGAAAAATCCTAAAATAAAAGCTCCGTTTTCCAGCGTGTATTATTCTAACAGGCTTCAAAAGGATCTCAATTCTTCTCAATAATTCAGGGCTCCACCGCATGTATTCTCCTTTGACTATCCTCTGGGCAAAGGGGAGCACTTTAGTTTAATTTTTACCAAGTCAGCTTTGAAGGATGATTTCGGATTTCAAACAGTCTCCGCTGGGTATATTTGTAAGCACTAGGTAATGTGCTCTGGGCAGTACATAGAGCTCATTTTATGCATTACCCCGACCCCAGTCTTCTCCTTTTGCCAAAATTAGAAATCATTTCCCACAAAGTTAGCCCAAATAAGACAAGCAAGCTTTTTAGTAGTGATGAAAGAGGTAATTTTGTTTTGCGTAATAATTTGTCTTACACCAAATACTGCCCTTTCCAATGATTGCATTACACTACCTAATCTCTTTGATCAAGCATATGTGTATATATAGGTCTGTGGCTGTGTTTCTCTGAGAACCCAAGGAGAAACTTAATTGCAAACAGGCACACACAGCTGTTTACTTCTATTCACTTCCACAAACTCCCTTTCTAGTCTTTTTGCACTGCACTGACTTGAGCTTTGCAGTGAGCTGGCTTCTCAGCTTATATCCAGATCTCAACTCCAGGCCTCAAGCACGTTTAACTGTGAAGAGTTGTTAGGTTTATTAGCTGTAAATCTGTAGACCAGAATGAACCACAGCAAGCCGTGCAGTGTTCCATGCATCTGCTTAAGAATAACAAGCAGGTGGCACAACAAGAGATGTTAGGTGACAGAGCAATGCCACAGACATGAGGAAGAAATTGCCTGGCTGTCTCCCTGGAGCCAGTCATCTTTATAGTGCATTGCTGTTCCGCTCCTGCCTATCTACGTGCTTGTCAGAGCAGGCAAGTGATGCCTTAGAGGAGCTACATTTGACATTTGAGGAGTTTGGATCTTTTCCCAACTGATGCACATCCTTCACTTCATTGTCCAATGATTGAGAGGCAGAACTTTTGATTGGAATGTCTCACAGCACAAATAGTTACTTTAAAGAGCTGATTATACCTAAAGCTGTATATTTTCTTTTTACTTCCTTGCTTCCTCTTTTACATCCTTCTTTACTTCTCTATGCAATTTTCAAGAATACTTATCATTAAAAGCATAAATTACAAAGTAAATCATTGCACTATTATTATCAGTGAACCAATTAAACTAACGAAGAAAATTATATTCTTAGTGCTGCTTCATTGGGGAAGATAGGAAAAAATTAAACAGGAAAAAGCTATGTCTGTGGCAAAAATTGATTTTAAAAATAGAGGATGCTCAATCTTTCATATTGAGTAGTGTAAACTAACCTTAAAGTGTACCTATTTGTTTAATTAAGAGTCAGAATAGAAAGACAGTGGGGTCCAGTTGAAGTGATGAGTGCACCTCATTTACATCTCACCATGCAGAAAAGGCCAGTGTGACACAGCCCTTTGTTTCTACCTTAAGCAATTAATTCAGTGAAAATTTGATTCAAATTAGCCATCTGATACCACATAGACAAAAATAAACAAGTAACTAATTGTATTTCACTGCTTTCATTTATTATGATTTTTTTACACAAGACTTTCCCTTTTTAAAAACTATCAGGTTATGATTTGCTGAAGATCTTCAGTTCTACAGAATGTTAGAGCTTTAGATGGTAAAATAGTCGCCGGCAAGACAGTGTTGTACTTGGCAGCTCTCTCCCACCAGATGTTGAGGGAGAAGGCTGGCAGGGCTCCACCTCCAGTCCACCCTTGCCCTTTCATTTACCATGCCACTTCTTCCATATTGGCTGCATTTGTGGTTTTAGTCCATGTTTGAGAAGATATTTTATTCTTGTCACAGGGGAGAAGGAAATAAAATGTGAAAAGACTCATTTTTAGGGTATTTTGAGCCAAGAATTTAGATTGAGTTATATTTTCTCTTTTTCTCTCTCTCTTTCTCTGCCTTCTATTTCTCTTTCTCTCTTCTCCTCTGCTTCCCTTCCCCTCCCCTCCCCCTTCTGCCCTATCCTCTCCTTCCCTTCCTCCCTTTCTTCCTTCCTCCCTCCCTTCCTTTCTCCCTGACTCTCTTCCTTCCTCCCTCCTTCCTCCTTCCTTCCTCCTTCCTTCCTCCTTCCTTCCTCCTTCCTTCCTCTCCCTGCCTCCCTCCCTCCTTTCTTTCCCTCTTTTTCATTTACAGAAAGGGAACTAGTATTTCCTTAACTCCTACCATATACTAGGTGCTTTATATCCGTTAAATAATAATAGACATTAAATGTTTGTTGCATCATTTAAAAGGTATAAATATATAGGATAGAAATATTTAGCATCATGCATTTATATATCCCACCTTGAGGTTTCAGTTATGAAAGAACTGTGGTAATTAAGACTGGAGGGATAAAGCTGCATGCTAATGTCAAAAAAGGTCTTTAACAGATAGCAAAAAAAAAAAAAGAAAATGTGGGTCCTAGAATGTGATTCCTCTGGTGGTATTTCAGTGTGGTTAACAAGTTGCAGTTTAGATTTCAATTGGAGAGGTAGAGCTTTGCTTTAAAACACATTTTTACAGGCAAAACTGATCTAAAGAAATCAGAATTATAATGATATTTTTAAAAGAATATTGACTAGGAGGAGGCTGAAAGGAGCCTTCTGAGGCTGAAATATAACTGTATCTGGGTAGTGGTTTCATGGGATATGTCTAAAAATTAATTAAACTGTGATTTCAGTTACGGACATTTCACTGGATATGTTATACTTTTCTAAAAGAAAAAAAAAAAAACTCTAATAAAAGTAGCCTAACTGCCTTCAAAACATGTATTCTCTCCCCCAGCATGTAAATAAAATATATAAAATATATGCAAAATAGCAATTTCAACATTCAAATGTATCTTAAAGCAGTTTTCATATCCATTCGTATTTGAAACTAGACATCCTAAATTAACAACCAATTTGGAAAAATACATATATTACCTTCAGTTTAGGGTACAGCCTCATACATTTTAAATTGGGAACAATCCTCTCATTGACATTAATAGTAGTTTATGACTGTCTTCTCTGAAATGTGAGATAAGCTTGAGTAATACAAATTCTTTTTATTGAAATACGTAAGTACAGCTATAAAACCTGATCTGTAGCAGAGACTCATTAAGCTACCGGACTGCTCGCTAAGGTAACAGGAAACTTTACACACATCAACAGATCATGATGCTTCAAGGATCACTTGTGCATGCCATATGGTCAATACAGACATATTAATATTATTAGTCACTTGAACTTTAGTTAATAACTATAATCAGAAAGTGGTAATTAGAAAGTTAATTAAAGTAACATATATAATTTAATGTCAACCTATTATTTTGTTTACTTCAAACATAATTACATAGAGATCTTGCTTGAACAACAAAATAATAGACATTTTTTTCTGATAATTAGTATTTTCTCCAAAACTTGGTCTGTATAGTCAAATATAATTAGTTCTCACTCATGTCATGAATTATCATATAAGCTAAAAGAGATGATTACTCTTTACAAGTAGTACTACAAATAGCAGCTTTACCCTGTAGATATTATCCAGGCTGTCTACTGTATTGGAAAGCCAATTATTAATGTATAAATCTCATTGATTTTGGTTTCAGATTTGAGTAACTGGAATTAGACTTATCTCAATATTTGTGGTTTCTGTATCTTCTTAGCTTTACTTTTGGAATATAGGTTTTATGAGGATATAAAGCACACTTGTTTTTCAAAGCTTAGTTTTCTGTTCTCTATGGGTTCTTAACAAATGTCAGTTGATGTTAACGAATTACTGGCGTTAATACTTGAGTATTCCAGTTGTCTTACTGCTCATTCCAGGAAGACTACGTCAAATGTAGATGTATTCCCAGCTTGGTGAATGCATAATTGACCGTCAATTTTATAGACTGCAAGGCCCAAGTAACCCAGCTGAGAGTTTCAAGGTATATGAAATGTGCTTTTCCTATACCTTATGAAATTAATAAGTAAAATAAAGTCACTTCCCCTTATAAAGCTAATTATTTTTAAAAATCAGGTAACAGAAATGGAAGAATTGGAAAGATAAAGTACAACAAAAAGGGGGAGCAAAGCACTGACAAGCTCAGCCTAACCTGAACTGTGTCTCTGTTTTCTATTACTTTTCTCCATCTCTAGTTCACTGCTTCTTCTCTCTCCCAACATATTATCTTTTCTGTCAGCGTCTTTGGTATATAAATCTTAAGTTTCTGATTTATACATAAATTTAATTGAAAGTCAGGGAATCTCACTACACATACCAGTATTTCTTATCATGCTTTTACACTAGCATATTTTTATTTCTAGCTTATTTTAGCTTCTTCCTCTTTCATTTTTCTTTTTTGACTCCCACTTCCTCAGGTCACATAATTCTCCTTTTATTGACCATATGTAGTCTGTTGTTTTCTTGTGATATGTGATCCTCAGTGTGCGTATGTATGTTTTAGGTGTAGATGGGCCTTGGCTTTTTACCAAAGTAATGTTTTCTGTTTGATTGTGTCTTTTCTACTAAGGTCCAGTTTTTCGGGGGACTTTTGGTCATGGTAACACATTTTATTCATGTCTTTATGATATGTGAACAATGAAATGCATAAGTATTAAGGAAAGAATATTTATTTTTATATGATTTTTATTTTTCTCAGTGTGTGCTGTATTTGTGGGCCTTGAAAATTCTTTACCCCAAAACACTGTTTTTACTTCGTGGAAATCATGAATGTAGACATCTAACAGAGTATTTCACATTTAAACAAGAATGTAAGTATACGTCAAGCTCCTTCCTTTAACACTATATGTGCTAAACAGTAATTTTAATCAATACTAATATACATACAATATAATCCATTGCCTAAAAGGCAAAAACTTAAAGTGACACTCTTTTGTATCGTCCTATATTTCTTTCTAAGCAAGGACATTTATGAGAATCCAGAATTTGTTTGTAAACTAGAACTTCTCTATAAAGTGGTTGAAGAATTCTAATTAAGATTTGTATAATTTATCCTAAGAAACAAGTGATTTAGGGATACTACTGTTCAGAACAATAATTCTATCTATTAATCTCACATTACTCAAGAAACGCAAATGGAAGGCAAATTCAACCCTATTCCTCTGTTTTGGACCCAATAAATGCTAGCTTCTAGTGAGTCTTATAAAATTGAAGATGACATCATTCTTTAGACATAGACACTAGGAGTGTGGAGTACTTTTAAAAAATTTTTTTCCTCCTTACAATTTTCTTTATTGTTCACTGAATCTTACATAGGTATATAAAACATTACATTTTCGTTTCATATATAAATACAGTTAAATGGAAGGCCAGAGAATCTCTCTATACATATCGGTATTTTTCTTTTTCATTTAGTCCTTTATTCAATGGAGCATAAAGACTTCTCCTCTTAAAACATTAGATATAAGTCATGGGAAAAACAATGTGCAATGAGATAGAAACAACTTTAGAAAATGCCTTGCCATCTGCTTTACTACAAAATTATTAGGGGATATCAAGCAGCTTTATGGCTGTTTTTCTGTTGATCTTCCAGTTGTTCATGCACATTTTTATGGTGAGACATCTGCAGATAAATAGCCAGAATGTATATACAAATTCTCTTGCTATACAAAAAGTTATGAAAATTATAAAATATGAATGAATGACAAAAACAGGAAACAGTAGATTAATATGTTAGTTTCAAAAAAATCTTAATTATGTTTTAGAATTTTGCAGTGTGTTCTTTTGTGTTAATAATATGGTCCTAACAATAAAACTTCTCAAAAAAACCAAAACTATTTCAATGAAATGATCCTGCGTATATATCATGAGTATTTTTTGTATCACTTCTAAAAGGTAAAATAAAGTATTCAGAACGCGTATATGACGCCTGTATGGATGCCTTTGACTGCCTTCCCCTGGCTGCCCTGATGAACCAGCAGTTCCTGTGTGTACACGGTGGCTTGTCTCCAGAGATTAACACTTTAGATGATATCAGAAAAGTAAGTTTCGTTATTTTTCATGTTTAATTATTTCGTGTGCTACTATAATAAATAGAAGACATTAATTACCCTACCTTTGTCACTAACTTTATCCTTTTGAGTTAAAATGATTTAAAGTGGTCACAAATCTCTTCTTTGTGTTAAATTTTTATCAAGAAAGGAAGATATGTTTGTAATTGGAAGAGTTTTTATCTCTACAACTTCAGGTTTGGTCTTACTGTCTGACATGTGTCTTTGGAAATATAAAATATTTGACCTCTAAAAAAATATGCCTTATCATTTCCATTTGGCTTTTTTTAAACAATCCATTGTATATTCTTGATGTATTATGCTAGAAATGTTGCTTTGCCCTTGGGAAAATATCATAACATGACCATTAAACTGTGTTCATTTTCTGGTGTTTTTAAAATCTACTATTTGTTACAACTTAAAACTTTTAAGTAGCAATCTAACAAGGACAATGATAATATTCTATCAATTTTATTGAATGGCTAGGTGGAAAACAATGAACTTTATAAGAAGTATTTTGAAGAAGTTTTTAAGAATTACTATAGTTTAGCATTGACTATTAACAGTTGTTTAAACCAGCAAAAAGATGAGTTACATTGAATGTGGAAGTGGATTGTGTCTTTTTCTTGAGTAAATCTAATAACATGGGATAGTTTTATGTAGTACAGTAGACAATCTTTTATTTCTTTGGTTGTGTTTCTAACTCTGATGATTGCAATGATGTAAGGGAAAAAAATAGAGAGTAATGAAAAATCTCAGTGTATATTTCTTGGTGCCAAAATTGCCAAAGAGAGAAAGCAATGTAAATGTTTTCTTAGGTCATTTTAAAATAATATTACTTGGAGTTATTTTAAAGTATGATAATTTATTCACATCAATATTTATAATATATGTTATTGAAAAGTTGTTCTTGTCACCAGGCTTTCTATCTAGGAAATCTAAGTCAGTTTTTTTCTGGAGGAATTATAATGGTTGAAAACTGTATTTATCTTCTTTCGTATACTTTTAGAGACCTAAGAAAATATGCTTGCACTTATCCCATAGAATAGAGATAAGGAAATAATTCTAGCCTTTTATTATTATCTTCACTAGTAATTCTGATAAGAATAAATTGGTCACATTGTTCTAAATTAATGTATTTGAACTATAAAGATTGGAATATTTGTTCTAAACATGCATACTAAGTATTTATTTAAGCCTAATGTCTTACAGGTAGACTTTGGCTTCAAATAAGTGATATTCTATAATCTCAAGGTGTACAGAGTTTATTTCTTAAGTATAGGTTCATTTAAGAGTAACCACGGACACAATTCAGATTCTTGATCTTACTTATCTTTAAGGGCATTCATACAAAGACTCCCTTGGTGTCACTTGTTTATTGATTGCCATTTAACTATTTTTTCCATTTCTTCAGAGTTTGGAAACTTGATTGCTAATTAAGTCTTAGAAGTCTATATGCCGAATAACATTTACAGCTGCCTTAAGTTAGTAAATTATTACAATATTTTCTCCTCGTGTTCAGTGGAGAAGGAAAGCAAATATTTTATCTATTCATGTATCCATGTATCATATTAACCTGATAACCACTACTTAAATAGTTTTGGAAAATGAAAAATGTCAAATTACAAGTAAGTGCAGTAGTTTTTGTTAGCAAATGTTGGGCATCAAAGACATGCATTTATGTTTTATTCTCTTGCCTTGATCAAATTTCATGACCTCGGATAGAAGATGAGAAACTTACTGAGTGTCCTCCTTAAAAGGGGTATTAGTGAAAACTTTGCTCAAAACAGTGTTTTCATTATTTGAACAGAACTGATATTCTGAATAGAGTTCTATACTGTAGAGAATAAACAGAAAGGATAGGGCTATTGGAATATTTTGTTTAAGACACAATCACCAGCAAAAAGGCTGTAAACCTCTACTACAAAAAAAATAACCATTTTCCTATGACTCTCATTTATAGTGCTTCTTTAATATTTTTGTTCATGAAACTCATGGCTTTGAGAAAATACTTCAGTAAATTAGGAATGTGTTTACATACCATAAATGTCTACTACCATGAACTCAGTATTCTCTTAAAGTCATTAGCTTTTAGAGAAAAACTATGTTTAGGTAAAATAAAACATTCAAGTTCTTCTTAATACTCATTGAGGTTCAAGTGTTCAAGTATAAAAATAATGTATTTACTTTCCTATTGGAAAGAAAATGCATGCTTTTTATTTTAAAATTCATGCAAAAGCACAATAAATAAACTTTGTTGCTCTGTGTCTTTGTGTTCATTTTTGCAAGACATTATTTCACACTTATTTCTGGTGTCCTGTAGAGCATAGAGTATTGGTCTTTGTTCTATATTTAAAGTACATTAGAGATGTGATGCTAATTCAGTATAAAATTGTTTCTTTCTGGGCTGGGTGCATTGCCTTGGGTCTGTAGTCCCAGCTCTTTAGGAGGCCGAGGCAGGCGGATCAAGAGGTCAGGAATTCGAGACCAGCCTGACCAACATGGTGAAACCCCATCTCAACTAAAAATACAAAAATTAGCTGGGCATGGTGGTGCACTCCCGTAATCCCAGCTACTCAGAGACTGAGGCAGGAGAATCGCTTGAACCCGGGAGGTGGAGGTTGCAGTGAGCCGAGATCAAGCCACTGCACTCCATCCTGGGTGACAGAACAAGACTGTATCTCAAAAAAAAAGTGTTTCCTTCTGCATGAATGTAACCAGCTCATTCTTCTGTAATCTGGTGGACTTTTTTTGAAATAAATAAACTTCATATCATAAATTAAATAGATTTTTTAAAATATCACCTAACAACCTTAGGACTTACTTCTCAACATATTTTAGATGCTATATTCAATTTTCATACATATCATTAAGCTCTGCACATAACCAGAAAGTGATTTTTAGGTTTTCATTTTGCCATATATCAATTCAAGTGTTTTTGTATTTGTTTATTTTTACTGTCAGTGATACTTTAAAATATACTTTATACTTTTTCCAGAGTAAATGTTATATTCTGGCTGCTTTGCAGACCTTTAGTTGGGGATTCATATTAATCAAAAATTTTCCCCTCCTCTGCTGTCCTACCCTTAATAAGCTCTTATTTTTCAGAAAGAAGTTCTGTACTTTTAGGGACAAGTATTATTATTTTTTTAATGTATTGTTTCAAAAGTCTAAATTATTTAAATGTCTTCAACAAGTTTAAGTTTGCAATTAAATTTTATGGCTAACATAATGGTTGAAATATAGAGTTTTGTTTTACTGAAGTTTTTCTTTGGTTGTCGAAGATGTAAAATATTTCCTCATTCTCTGTAGACACTAATAAAAAGTAGTGTGCAGGAAAACCATTACTCAGAAAAAATAAAATGTATGTCCCAGGAAACAAAATAGACAATTTGATTAGTTGTCAGCCAAATATATTCACTTGTCTATATTGGATTTTTTAAATATAAATGTGAAGAATATCAATTATTAATAGGTTTTCATAGCTTTTGTATGCTTTTATTCAAGAGCCTTTATAATATCTGCTGATTCACCAAAGATCCTTCAGTTGTAGTTAAATCAGGATAAACTAAAGTGTTTAAAATTGATCATGATATGTTTTTTCCAGTGACTGTATTTTTCATATGCCTTCTAAATGCACCTTTTAAAATTGAAATATGACTTCACTAAACATTTATAGCTGGCAAATTGATTTCATATGAAGGTTTCAGGTAAAATGATAAGGCTTAGAAATGTGAACTTAAGAATGACCAGCTAAATTTGATTTTATTTTACTGCTTATCATTACTTATATTTGTGTCCACTACAGTCAACTACAGTAAGCTTGTACTTTATCATTAGAAACCTAGATAGCCCATAATGAAGGAATATCTAAAATATCATATAGCAAGTGGCTACTTTTAAAGTAAAAGCCACCTTTTCTCAAAATCATGTTCTTAAATATATATATATTTAAGAACATATTTAAATATATATATATTTAAGAACATGATTTTGAGAAAAGATGGCTTTTACTATACATATATATATATAACATAAGCATAAAAACTAGGAATTGTTGCCAGGCACGGTGGCTCAAGCCTGTAATCCCAGCACTTTGGGAGGCCAAGGCGGGTGGATCACGAGGTCAAGAGATCGAGACCATCCTGGTCAACATGGTGAAACCCCGTCTCTACTAAAAATACAAAAAATTAGCTGGGCATGGTGGTGCGTGCCTGTAATCCCAGCTACTCAGGAGGTTGAGGCAGGAGAATTGCCTGAACCCAGGAGGCGGAGGTTGCAGTGAGCCGAGATCGCGCCATTGCACTACAGCCTGGGTAACATGAGTGAAACTCCGTCTCAAAAAAAAAAAAAAAAAAGCTAGGAATTGTTTTCCATCCGGACTTCTAAATCATAGTTCAGTTGAGGAAGTAATAGGAATTTCCCCAACAAAAGTAAAAGTCTTTCCTCAATAAATGAAACAGAAGTAGCATCATAATAACTGGTAATGACAAAAACACTTGGATAGATTAAGTAAGGAGAGAGAAGGATGAAAGGTAGAATAGGAGAAAAGAGAAACTGCAAAATCTAGAGATAATAGAGACAGGAGGGAGGTAAAGTGTGAGATTAAGGTAGATACTAAATGATCTTATCAGAAGGAAGTGGGAAAGAAATTTGGAGAGAGAGAGGAAAGATATGAAAATGAGGAGGAAGAAGGACAGGAAGAGAGAGAGATAGAGGACATTTCACCCCGAAATGTAGCTGGGGAGAAGAGGACGCATTCTTCACAGTGCTTGTTTCTCTTATTGTCAGAATTCTAAGTTTCCAAAGATTAGTATTTCGCTCTCTGTCTTCTATTTTTCTTAGTTAGACCGATTCAAAGAACCACCTGCATATGGACCTATGTGTGATATCCTGTGGTCAGACCCCCTGGAAGATTTTGGAAATGAGAAGACTCAGGAACATTTCACTCACAACACAGTCAGGGGATGTTCGTACTTCTACAGGTGAGAATAGAGAGCTTGCTATCCTGAACAGGTTTTCTTCATAATGCCAGGATTTGTCAGTCCATGTGTTTGATTTATTTATAATGTTTGTATAACTTCTTTATTATAATGAAAGGCTCACTTTGAAAGTCTTATTCAAATGGATTCTTAGTATTTATAAAATGAAAATATAAATAAGTGAATAAATAAATGTCAAATATATATGTATACATATACAGATATACCTTGGAGATATGAGTTTGATTCTCACTGCAATAAAGCAAATATTGCAATAAAGCAAGTCATTATTTTTTTGGTTTTCCAATGCATGTAGAAATTATGTTTACCCTATACTGTAGTCTATTAAGTGTACAATAGCATTATATCTAAGAAAAAAACACACAGATGTATATACCTTAATCAGAAAATACTTCATTGCTAAAAAAAAATGCTCATCATCTGAGCCTTCAGCTAGTCATAATCTTTTTGCTAGTGAAGGGTATTGCCTTGATGCTAATGGTTACTGACTAATCAGGGTGGTGGTTACAAAAGGTTGGAGTGGTTGTGGCAATTTCTAAAACAAAGAGAGCAATGAAGTTTGTTGCATTAATTGACTCTTCCTTTCACAAAATATTTCTCTGTAGCATGTGATGGGTTTTGTAGCATTTTTCCCCACAGTAGAACTTCTTTGAAAATTGGATTTAGTCCTCTCAAACCCTGATCCTGCTTTATAAACTTGGTTGATGTAATATTCTAAGTCTTTCATTGTCATTTCAGCAATGTTCACAGCATCTTCACCAGGGGTAGATTCCATCTTAAGAAACACAAACAAAAAAAACAAACGTTTTCTTTGCTCATCTATACAAAGTACCTAACTCCTTACCCATTGAAGTTTTATTATGAGATTACAGCAATTCAGTCACAACTTCAGGCTTCTTTTTTTTTTTTTTTTTTTTTTTTTTGAGATAGAGTCTCACTCTATTGCCCAGGCTGGAATGCAGTGGCACAGTCTTGACTTACTGCATCCTCTTCCTCCCAGATTCAAGCAATTCTCATGCCTCAGCCTCGCAAATAGCTGGGATTACAGGTGCATGCCACCACACCCAGCTAATTTTTGTATTTTTTGTAGAGATGGGGTTTCACCATGTTGGCCAGACTGGTCTCGAACTCCTGACCTCAAGTGATCTGTCCGCCTCGACCTCCCAAGACGCTGAGATTACAGGCATGAGCCACCATGCCCGGCAGAAGCACCTGTTCTTATTCTAAGTCTGTTGCTATTTCTACTACATCTGCAGTTCCTTCCTGGTTTAGAGTCAGCCATGAGGTTTTGAGTCAATTTCATCCAAACTTCTGATAACTTTGAAATTACTCCTTTATCTGTGGTCTGTGGAATGGATGTTATGTTATTAGGCATGAAAATAACATTAATCTTCTTAGTACTCCTCCTTCAGAGCTCTTCAGTCACCAAGTGTGATATCAGTGAGCAATAATATCTTGAAAGGAAGCCTTTTGTTGGAGCAGTAGGACTTAAGAGTGAAGTTAAAATATTCAGTAAACCATGCTGTAAACAGATGTGTTTCATCAAGCCTTTTTCTTTTTTTTTTTTTTTTTTTTTGAGACATAGTCTCACTCGATTGCCCAGGCTGGAGTGCAGTGGCGTGATCTTGGCTCACTACAACCTCTGCCTCCCGGGTTCAAGTGATTCTCCTGCCAAAACTTCCTGAGTAGCTGGGATTACAGGTACTTGCCACCACACCCAGCTAATTTTTGTATTTTTAGTAGAGATGGAGTTTCAGCATGCTGGCCAGGCTGGTCTCAAATTCCTCACCCTCGTGATCCGCCCACCTCAGCCTCCCGAAGTACTGGGATTACAGGTGTGAGCCACTGTGCCTGGCCCATCCAAGCTTTATTGTTCCACTCATAGAGCACAGGCAGAGTAAAATTAGCATCATTTTTAAGAGCTCTTGAATTTTGAAAATGGTAAATGAACATTGGATTCAACTTAAAGTCACCAGCTGCATTAGCCCCTCGCGAGAGTCAGTCAGCCTTTCCTTTGAAGCCAGGCATTGATTTCTATTCTCTAGCTATGAAAGTCTTAGCTAGTATCTTCTTCCAGTAGAAGGCTTTTTGTCCATTGAAAAATCTGTTGTTCATTGTGGCTGCTTTCATCAGTTAGATTAAGCAAATCTTCTGGATAATATATTGCAGCTTCTACACCAGCACTCACTGCTTCACCTTGTGCTTGCTCCTCAAATCTCGTGAACCAAACAACCTCTGCTAGCCTCAAACATTTCTTCTGTAGCTTCCTTACCTCTTTTAGCCTTCAGAGAATGGAAGAGAGTAAAGGTCTTGCTTTGGATTAGACTTTGGCTGAATGGAGTGTTGTGGTTGATTTGATCTTCTTCTATTCAGACCATTAATACACTCTTTCCATATCAGCAATAAGATGGCTTCAATTATCATTTGTGGGTTCACTGGAGTAGTGCTTTTAATTTCCTTCAAGAACGTTTCCTTTGCATTCACAGCTTTGCCAACTGTTGGCGCAAGAGCCCCAGCTTTCGGCCTGTCTCAGCTCTCATTATGCCTTCCTTACTAAGCTTAATCATTTCTAGCTTTTGATATAAGGTGAGACATGTACAACTTTCCTTTTTACTTGAGTATTTAGAGGCTATTGTAGGGTTATTAATTGGCTTAATTTCAGTATTGCTGTCTTATACAGAATAAGGGCACCTGAGGAAATGGAGGGAAATAGGGGATTGGCCAGATGGTAGAGCAGTCAGAACACAATGAACATTTATCAGTTAAGCTTGCCATCTTATGTGGGAGTGGTTGGCAGCACCCAAATAATTATAATAGTAACATCAGAGATCATGATAACAGATATAATAATGATGAAAAAGTTTTTAATATTGTAAGGATTACCAAGATGTGACACAGGTGTGACGTGAGCAGATGCTTTTGGAAAAATGGTGTTAATATACTGACTTGCTCAATGTAGGTTTGCCGCAAACCCTCATTTTTTTAAAAAACAGAATATCTCCAAAACAAAAAGCAAAGTGAAATAAAATGAGATATTCCTGTATATAAAATTTCTGCGAAGAATAGAAAAGACAGAAAAGATTTACATGTGATGTGAGGGTGAAGAGTCTACTGAAGAAGATGGTAGGGTTTACTAGAAAATGTATTCTGCTTCAAAAACTGTACCCAAAAAATCCAACACCAACCTTGATTTTTTTAATTCAATTATATAATCACATTTTAACGTTTTACCAGTTTTCATAACTTGAATTTAAAAAACAACTTTTCATTGGCTAAATGAATCATATTTAAGTCATTCTTACATTTTTTTAAGTTTATCAGGCTTCCTGTATAAATTAAAATGAATAGCTTTACAGTATATACGAACCATAGTATATTTATTTTTAGGACTTTGATAAGCCAAGTTGAAAATATTTTTATAACAATTTTTACATTTACAGATCGCTAGGGATTTACCCATTCCTTGACACTTCAGAACGCTTCAGAAAGGCATCTACAGCACAGTTAGGTTTCTGCATGATTTCACCGTTTTCCTCTTGTGTCACCTCAGTTTTATCTTCCCGCAGCTCATCATCCTCAGTTTCACTAAAGTCTCTTACCATTATACATGCAGCTTATGTGAACATTGCCAGAGTAAAAGAGAAAAGAGGTTATGAAGAAGTCAAAAATTTTAAATTTTAGAATACTTCTTCAAATTCCAGAATACTTCCTCCTCTCCTCGTTTTCCCTCCTCCTCCTCTTCTTCTTATTATTATTATTATTAAACACAAAAACCTAACCTGATGTTCCCTGAAGTTAATGGCCAATTCCAGCCTGGCAGCTAAGCTAATGGCAAGGCTGGAAGAATTCTGTAAAACACATCAAGCTATGTATCTTCTGTCTCTAGAGTAAGCATATATCCTTTTGTAAAACATTGATCAGATGTCTATTTAGTAGTAGGACATCTTGTTCAATATACTAAGTTTTTCTTATGTGAGAAAAAAGTTTTTTTTATCTGTTGATGTGATTGAGAAATTAAAGTCGATGAATAGAAAATCTTGTGCATTATAAAGCATCATTCAAAGTATAGTTTTCTTTATATGAATATTAACACATTCTAAGCATGTTTATTTGAAAAATTTATAGTTCACTTCTATGTTTTGGAAATTTGGTTTGATGAATGTGTTTTGGCTGAAGTAAAGAAGCATGGCATCTGAAAAGCCTAAAATTTCTTTTCAGTAATTAATTTGAGAGTAATTTTTTATAAAATATATTTAAACTTAATAGTGAAAAGTTGGTATTGTTAAAGTATATCAAAGTCATGTGTTCAGTTTTCCAAAGCTAGTGTTAACTTTCTAGTTATACCTTGGATGTTTAAATTACCTGTTTGACATCACTGAGTTGTACTTCAGTAGCATAATATGAAACAAAATTCAAACTCTTGATTTTGATATTGAGTTCTGTTGCATTAATAATAGAATAGCATTCTACTAGTTTTCTGTGTCCGCTGTTCAAATTATATTCTAAGCAGAGTCCCATACTGAACTTATATAATATTATGGCTTTTTTATTTTATAAATATATAGACACGGATGGGTTTATGTCAGGAATAAAGTCTACCATCTTTAATAATAGAGGATAATTAGAAAATTAAACATTTTCTCTTTTGTTTTCAACATTATCATTATTTCACTTGTCTCATTAAACATTCTTAGTAAATAATGATTTTTAGCCATGGCAAGTACAGATTATGTGAATATCTAATAGCTGAATATCTAAATCTGTGGCCTGTATACAGACTGACAAATGACAAAGCAGCCTGGATTATGTTTTATCTAAGGAGGAGAAAAATGTCTCTGATTCTCCTACAGCTTTTTGATCCTTTTGACTTTAGTGCCATCTTGAAAGTTTGAAGGTGTTCTCTGGGATTGTGGTTTGTAAAGTAGATCTAGATGGGCACAAGCAAGCCATGAAACTGGGAGAGAAAATTAGTGGCAATTACCAGTTTGAGTTATTGGCAGGTATTTGGATCCACAACTCTCAGTTTTATTTAACATTTGTATGTGTAGTTTGCATGTTTACTTTGCTGTGCCACCCTATCCACTGTCTAACATGTCATCTGGACCATCATTTAAATAAAATAAAGTTATGTAGAAAAATGCATCAGTCAGAATTTATTAACACTGTTCCTGAGTTATGTTAGATAGGCAATATGACAGAGAGGAAAGAATCCATAAGAACTATGATGTTGCCCCAATACTATCTTAGACCAGAGTTTGCACACTCAGATACCTATAATGTTCAGGCAGATAATTGAGATACTTGGAGCAGGCCAAGTGTTAGATTCTGGAGATTAGTGAGGATAACGACAAATTTTCATTTTATGTAGACCAATGAAAACTAGCAGCTGGATTTGGCATTTCAGTTATCAATTTGTGTTTCTGCCTTGGATGACTCATATAAGCTTTGTTTTCTGGGTTTACCTTGCTTCAAAATGAGCGAGTTAAATTAGACATCCTAAAGCTCCTCTAAGCTCTGAAATTTTAGGGGTATCTTGACAGTGATTTTTGAAGTGTTTTGGAAGCTCCAGGTGGCAGCTCACAAATCAGCAGCCTTATCAGGATGCCCAGCTTCTCTGCAGTAGTTGACACTTTTATCAACCCCTACAATCTTGAAATCCTCTGGTTCCTCCTTGTTTACATATCCTGATTCTCCTCTGACTTATCAGGGTGATCCCTGCCTCTTCCTGATGCCTCTTTTTTTGTCTTCCTTCTGCTTTTTTACTTTTTTTCTTCACACCTTCCCCTAGAAACTTCACCTCTACCCACTTCCCTAGATTCGCTATAAACTGTAAACTCTATGCCCAATTACTGAATCTATGTCTACCCCCCCCCCCCCCCCCCCCCCCCCCTTCCCCCCCCCCCCCCCCGCGTCATCTCTTTATCTTCCCTGAGCTCAATTCCTGTATGTCTAGTTGTCTCCTGGAAATTCTTATCTAGGTATTCCATTTTCACCTTAACCTAAACTCACCTTGCCTGAAACGGCCTGTTTACTTTTCCACTTGCTTAATCCTCACTGAAAATTCCTCCTGTTTTTGTTTGTTTCTTTTTTGTTTACTGTTCATTCTCCCAGCCATGCAGACTAGCAGGTATCTTTGCTTTTTCCTCTTGTATTGAAATCACCACCAGTTATCACCTCTTTGTAATATCACGAGCATCTAAACTATGCTGCCTTTCCTCTTTCCCACTCTGCGTTCAAGACCTTCCTTTTTAGTCTCTTGAAATCACATCTGAGCTCTCTGCTCCAAATTTCGTTAGTGTCCTTCCTCCTTCCCCTGCCTAATGCATACTGTTCCATTCTTGGGTTTTTTTGTTTTGATTTGTTTTTTTGTTTTGAGAATGTTTTCAGTCATTCAATTATTTTATACACAGTAGCTGAGCACTTACTGTGGTATATTCTCTCTACTAAGTTTTATAGATGGATGAGTCCCTGCCTTCAAGAAAATGACAGTCTAGTAGCAGAGACCATGAAGCAGAAACAGACAAGTAAAATGCAAAGTGAACAGTGCCACCATGATAAATGTGCTGGCTATTACATACAGAGAAAGTGGGGGGAGAGTGTATGAGTGATTGTGTTGGGTGTCCTAACCCCAAACGGGGATGGATTAGGGTTCAAGGAACTACTCATGATGAAGGCATTAGCAGACCTGACTTTTAAAATATTAATAGAACATATCCAACCAGAGTCATTGGGGAGGATTTTGGCAGGCAGGAAAGCAGCGCATCATCAAAGTATGATGGGAAGTAACACAGGGAATTCTGCAGGGATGGTGACCTGACCTTACTTTACTTCTACTCCCAAATTACATTTAGCTTCTTCACTATCTGTTAAAAACTAAATGTTCATATTACCAAGCTATTCTACTCCTATTTTATATCCTTTAGAAATGTGTCTATAAGTGCATCAAAAGACATGTGCAAGATTAATCAAGAGCCAAGAAATGAAAACTCAGATATCCGTTTGGCAGAACGAATAATAAATTCTAATACGTTTATACAACCAAATACAGCAAATGAGAATGAGCTAACCAAAACTGTACATAACAAGGATGAAGATCTAAGTATAATGGCAAGTGAAAGAAGTCAGTTAGTGACCAGTATATACTATGTGATTCCACTGAAATAAGAGTTCAACATCAGAGAAAACTAATTTGTCATGCTATAAGCCAGGATAGTGGTCACCCGTAGAGAGGAGGTGACAGTAAGAGAGAGTTGAGGAGTTTCTGAGGTTTGGTAATGTTCTGTGTCTTGATCTGAGTGCAGGTTCCAAGGCTGTTCACTTTATGAAAGATCATCAAGTTGATTTTTACCTTATTCTGTATAGAAGTTTTACTTTAATAAAAACTTTGTCTTAAATAAAAATTGCTTGCCACTCCAGAACTTAAATTCTGCAAAAGATCTGGCAGGAAGAGTTGGCCTCTTAGGACTTGATCCCTATTGGGCAAAAATGAAATTAGATCAAGAACCCTGGGGCAAAAAAGAAACACCACAAGTCCTAGGAAAAGGTAGGCCTGACAGCATCCAAGTAGCCCCAGGACACCCTGGGACTAAGTACCTATTCCCAGGCCCCAAGAAGCAAAAGAGGTATTGAACAGTTGGGCAGGGGCTTCCCTAGTACTAGATCTGGAAGAGAATAAGGACACCAAAGAGGTTGTAGCTTCCTCCCCTTATCTTAGCAGGGGATTGCAGGCTGCCTGCCTCTGCTTGGGGGGAGGAGGGAAAGAAATCCTTTGTATCTCTCACCTGCTTGACTGCCCCTGTTAAGACTACGTCAGCAATTGAGCGTAAGCTCCAGTAAACTGACAGATTGCTGCTAAGCCTTTAAGATAGGAAAATGAAAATGAAAGAGCAGTGTTCCTCTCCTAAGGCATTCACTATTGCTGGAGCACAGAAGTATAAACATAATTTATACTACAACATAAGTGATATGTTAGATACATATATTGTGGGAACACAGTGGATACAGCAGTTGTGTACACCTTAGGTGAGTTAGCCTTAAAAAGAATGCTTCATAGGTGATAACTAAGACTTGGCAGAAGAAGACCTTTCCAGGAGGAAAAACTGCACAGGGAAAGTATCTATAACAGCATAAAAGCGTTAAAAAAAAATTTAATAATGCCCACTAGCTATGTCATGGCTATAGAATCTTAAATCTGGGAGATTTAATTCAAGTTTTAAAATATAGTTCAATATGATATAGAAACAAATATAAGAGAATAAACAGAAGTAATCTAATAGTAACTGTTTGCTCTATTGCCAAGCCCGTTTTTCTGCCATTTATTACATTTTTTTTCTTTTCTACGTTCCTTACCTTTGTTCATGTTCCCTCAGCTTCCAATCATCCCCCCCCTTTTCTGTACAGAATTCTAACACCTTTCCTGTCTACCAGTTTGCTTGCATCATTCTCATTTATATATAAAACAAAATATAAGATATTTTTGAAAAGATTTCTCTGATTAATTTCAGATGCTTTCTTTTTTGTTTTATGATGTCTCTATAAAACTTCTATTTTATCTGCGATGTGTTTTATTCTTCAGTAGTTTCATAAAAATTCTTTTACAATGTTTTATGTTTCCATATAGATAATAAATACCCTTAGGATGGAAACCATGTCTTGAACTTATACCACACCTCCCTGTAGCTAATAGTGTCTTCTAACAAATGAAACAGTCATCACTAGGCCTCTGATAAATTACTGAGGAATAACTGATTTTTTCATATCTCTGTGGTGTTTAGCTGTTAGCAATCTGCCTTTCCTGCCAGTCTCTCTGTCCTTCTCCCTTTCTCTGTGTGTGTGTGTGTGTGTGTGTGTGTGTGCGCGCGTGTGTGTGTGTGTCTGTGTCTGTGTACGTACACAGTGCCTTTCAGCTTAAACATTTGTGGTTTGTGATCATTTCCATTGAAGAGCATAAAGTGTTACAGAGTTTTTTGTTTCTCTTTTCTAATACTATTAAAAACTCCTGTATATCCTAAGTAGGTAGTTCACCAACAGTGGGAATCTAGATCATACTCAAGTATTTTCTGGGTTTCTGAGGAAAATGTTGGTATTTCTTTGAAAAGCTGAGTATTTGATTGCATATTTTTTTAAATTTTCTAGCTTTTCTTCAAAATGAATTCCTTCCATGCAAATATTCCTCACTGAATTCTGTTAACCTAGAAAATTGCTAGTTGAATAATTTTATCGTTTTCAGATTTCTATTAAAAATCAGGTATAGGCCCAGCATAGTGGCTCACTCCTGTAATCCCAGCACATTAGGAAGCCCAGGTGGGCAGATCACCTGAGGCCACGAGCTTGAGACCAGCCTGGCCAACAGGAAGAAACCCATCTCTACTAAAAATACAAAATTAGCCAGGCGTGGTGGCTCATGCCTGTAATCCCAGCTAGCCAGGAGGCTGAGGCAGGAGAATCACTTGAACCTGGTAGGCGGAGGTCGCCATGTGCCAAGATCATGCCATTTCATCCAGCCCAGCGAAACGCCATCTCAAAAAAAAAAAAAAAAAAAAAAAAAAAAAAAAAAAAAAAAAATTCAGGTATAGATTTTCATGGGAAAAACTTAGCTTAAAAACATAAGAGTATCAAACTTAGTGTGAAGAAATATTTTAAAATTGTTCTTTCTTAAGACTAGTGTAAGTTGTTCCAAAGGGTCAAATAAGAAGCAGCAACCAAGTCATTTGCCAAGGGCAAAAAAGTGACAGATGCACACAGCCAACCTCTGTCTGACAGTGGTAACGAGACAGTATACTTCTGTACAGAGGCATTGCAAAGGCACAAGAAATTTAAGTAAAGGCCTCAAAGAAAGAAAAAGGATAAGGAAGGAATATTTATTGAGAACCTATTCTGTGCCATCCCTTGGCTGGGTCTTCTTTTGCTAATATATACCAAACAAATCTGCTATTTTTGAAAGACCAAGCAGTATCTCTGAAAGTAAAGTGGTTTTTTTTTTTTTTTTTTTTTTTTTCTCTGACACACACTTACCTGAAAAGGTCATGTGTTCACTTTTTCTTTAAGCAGAAAACAGAAACCTTTGAAGACACATGTTGGTCAACACCTGATCCTGGGTACCAGATTGGCATGTTTCCATGCAGAGACTGGGCCATCCTCTCCAATTTCTAAGATACACTCGTGTTCATCAGTTAGGTGTTTTGTTTACTGAATTGACTGCGGACAACTAGGAAGTGGAGGCCGCATGGTTATCTCCTCTTTTTCTCTCTTTCTCTTCAAAACGCACACAAGGACACATGAACAGAGACTGTTTCCAGCTTCAGATCCCTTTTTGCTAGAGAATCTTTGTTATAGTCAATATCTCTATAACTGTATGTTATCGGGGGGTTTGTTTGTTTTTTGAGACAGAATTGCGCTCTTGTCACCAGGCTGGAGTGCAGTGACACTATCTTGACTCACTACAACCTCCACCTCCCAGGTTCAATTTTCCTGCTTCAGCCTCCCAAGTAGCTGGGATTATAGGCTCCCGCCACCACGCCTGACTAATTTTTTGTATTTTTGGTAGAGACGTGATTTCACCACATTGGCCAGGCTGATCCTGAACTTGTCACCTCAGGTGATCTGCCCGCCTCAACCTCCCAAAGTACTGGGTTATAGGCATGAGCCACCACACCTGGCCAACTATATGTTATCTTAATGGTATTTTTTCCCTGTTGGTCAGGGGATTTGTAACACAGAAACTATCTTTTCTAATAAATTATTTCAGTAACATATACTACTAGAATATTTACCTGCAGTGCTATTTTTATAATTGATGAAAGTTTTCAATGGCATATAATTTAACTTCTAGTGAATATTTGCAATTTGAGTGGTTTTCTGTACCTTGCTTTGGATTGTCAAAAATTTATTTTTATAATATACATTTGTTTCATTAAAAATTCTTAGATCAGAGACATAATGACTATAAAAGGTTTTTCAAGTTTAATTTGTGATTTAAATTTTATTAATGATGAAGTTATTTGAGTTTGAGACTCTTAAAAGGCAAACACAGTTGTATCTTGGATGTTTTATTTAGTTAAGATTAAGTCTTAAAGTTCTGCTGGTCATATTTAAAGGACAAATTTTAAAGCCTTGTGAATATTCATAATTTTGTTTAGCTTTTGAATGATATAATCATCTTAATGTACCCATTATGTTAGATATAATGTAATTTCCCACCATATGGGAGGAGTCTTAAATCTGGGAGATTTAATTCAAGGTCTAAAATATAGTTCAATATGATATAGAAACAAAAATAGGAGGCAGAAAAGAGCATATGTATTCCCTTCTGCCTCCAAACTCAGTTATCTCTGTTGTATACACATGCATGTGCACATAGGCATAAATGGTGCATTATTTGAGAAAATTGAGACTTATATTTTAAATTCGTTATCCTGTTATGTTGTTCACTTTGTCTTTAAATGTAGACTTGTAAAAATCGATATTTCTGAGTGGACACTTTCCTAATATTATTATGTAATAGCTTATATTTCCCCCCCTGGTGTTCACACACCTCAACCCCTTTCTGATTATGTAAAAAGTACAGCTATAGATGCTTTTTCTGCCACAAGGATAAACTTGGCCTTAGAGTCAAGAGGCTTGTTTCATGAATGATGTATGTTTGATTATCTTTGATCCAGTCACATAGATCTGGATGTTAGAGATAAATGTGCTACTCCTGATGATTTCATTACAGGTGCTTCTCTTTTCTTTTTGTCTCTGGCAGTTACCCGGCTGTATGTGAATTCTTACAGCACAATAACTTGTTATCTATACTTCGAGCCCATGAAGCCCAAGATGCAGGGTGAGCAGCTTTGAGCATTTATAAAAACCATGCATTGTCCATTTTCCAGAATTTCTTCACTTCGCTTAGGCTCTGCAGGTTCCCTTTTACCAGGCTCAATCCCAAAAGGAATTAGAGCTTAAAATTATCTTCCGATGGATGACACCAATATGACAAGAGTCCTAGGGAATGAATGGCTGCAGATGTATTGTAAAGTCTCCCTTACAGTTCTTCCATCTTTAGCTTGAACAAGTCCATTTTCAGCTTGATTTCTTATGCACTGTAAGGGCACCTCCTCTTACTCCTCAATTGTTGCATTTACACTGTCATATAAGAGAGTAAATTACCAGCTGCTTTTCAGTCTTAGTTGACAATGTAAATGAGAATTATACATAAATATTTAATAGATATTGCACATTTTACTCTTGTTTTAAAGAATATCATTCCTGATCCCAAATACCATTCCTGATCCCTGTAAAATCCCTGATTTTAAAGAGAAACAAATAGGGACATCTTAAAAAAAGGGAAAAGTTTATGTTCTAACTAGCAAATGATTACATAAAGTTGATTTTGTCTCATCAGGTAAGTTTTTAAGATGTAGAACAATTTTGAAGGTTTAGAAAATTCTGAAATATCAGAGTTTCCCTTTAATAGTGTATTAAATCTACATTTGGGAGAAACTGGAATAATTAATTTTAAGATTTGAGATCTAATACCATTTTCCAGTAGGCTCTGCTGAAAGGTATTGTTTGCCTTTGAATAATTAAACTCATTCCTTGATAGTCTAGGTTTTCTGAGAAGTAGGAGCTCTTCTTTTTATAGCCTGTATGCTGAAATTAGGAATATAGATACCTGCATTTTGAAGGAGGCCCATGTCTGTGATGCCCCTGAATCAAGGCAGATACCAAGTTCTTTTCACAATTAGCTGTTTTCAAGCAATCAGTCAACAGGTGTGAATGGATCCAATATTATGTCCTCACTGTGTTGTAGCAACCTGTTTATTATACCCAACCAATCAGGTCTTCAGATAATTTTTCTCACTCATCAAGACAGTGGTGTCACCATGCTATTTTGGCTGAGTGTTCCAGTTGGCTTACTGCCCATTTTTTGGCAGATTTATCCTAATTGCACCACATACCCGTAAACACTGGCTTACTTGCAGGTGTGTTAAGTGCATCAGTTAATATCAAGTATTTTTTTTTTAAATGAGGAGTTGATTGATTCATTGGAAAAATTGAGATTATATCATCCAGTTTCTTTGTTTTCATTTGTTGTCAAGTAGGCGTAGTCACCCTTAGTCTATAAAGTCAAGGTACTAGGATTAAGAATGTAACTGTCTTTCACATGGATTTTTTTTTCCATAGCAAAGCTCAGTCCCACAATCAGAACACATACTTCTAGAACATTTTTAAAAGATTTTTAAGGGACATTTTTTTCTGGGGAATAAAGTATGACCAAGTTCCAAAAAGAGAGGACTCAAAAGTGTTTTTAAAATTATAAATTGTAGGTGGCTATTTATCTTTCTAAAGGTACTTTTTGAGTTACTTTTAGAACTCAACCATATTAGGCATGGTTTAGTCTACCAGAAATAAATGACACAGATCAATGAAGAAATGGTAAAATGTTATTTTGGAGGGGTATTTCTAAACTGATATTCCTAAAATCAGGTACACAGAAGTCATTAGATACATTTTTATCCTTATGTAAATGAGCCAGGGTCACCTGTATTTTTAATTGAGAACTAAAGTGTTAACACTATAAACTGTTTCTGTCTTAATAACTGGATTGTTGGTTTATTTCAAAAGTTCTTGTGAATATTCTGTTTCATTGCTGATGTATTAAATATTACCCTGCTGAGACAATAATCTTTGACCTGTAGACACCAGCAGAAATTGGTAATAAATAAAATTCTAAAATAGAAACAGTTTCAATTTATAAAAATTCATGGATTTAAGAGGATATTCTTTTAGAAGAAAATAACTTAGTCTAGGCAGAATGCTTATATATAATCTTTACAGAATGTTGTGGATTTATCAGATAATTGGCCTGGTTATTAGTGATAAGTCTTTATATCTTACGCAGTTTATTTGATCTTTTTATGGCAAAAAAGTTGGCAACCGTCTGAAAATTTTGGTGGGTACAAAGTATCTGTGTGCACTAATCAGCCTTTGTTCTCTCTGTTGAACACATGGAAATGAATTATGATTTTCCACTGAATTCCACATTCTCTTGAGGTTTGCTAACTTAGAAAATACCTGTTTGGAAATTTTACATATGAATGTATGTTTTCATGCCCACGTCCCTGAAATGTATTAACATCTGTGTATAACAGACTTTAGAGAGAAATTTTTATTTAATGTTACATAATTGGAGGCTCTTTGAATCATGGAACTTGACTTATTTTTCTATTTCTAAATCTATGATTTGATATTATCTTTTTTCCATACTACCTTTGTTTTAACTGTATTTGTTCTTTTTAGGTACCGCATGTACAGGAAAAGCCAAACAACAGGCTTCCCTTCTCTAATTACAATTTTTTCAGCACCAAATTACTTAGATGTATACAATAATAAAGGTAAGTGTTTTTAAATCCCCTTTTCAGTCTTATGTAATGTATGCAATAATTCTTCTCAAGCAGTTTTATTTTGATTTGGTCTTAAGTATTTTTAACCAGCCTTTTTTATTTTTATTTTTTAGTTATTGTTTGATGCACACTTTGTGATTATCCTCAAAGATACAGATTCAAATTTGGTCAGAGATTGGGCTTATGCACTGTTAATTTTTTAAATGTTTTCTAGGACATTTTAATTCTTAACAGGGTTGGCAGCTGCTGCTCTGGTAGATATAGACTTTAAAAGAAATAATAATTGGAAGTAATCCAAAATCATGCTTCTTAAAAAGATTTGGATTTAAATAGAATAAGTGTGATGGTGCATGGAAAGGATCAAGAAAAAGAAACAAAAAATAAACTCAGTAGCTTGAAATTCAAATTTGAATTGCATTTATTAAGCATCTATCATGAGTTGGTTCCTACGCTAGGCAAGTACATGTTCATTTCTTTAAGAAAAACAAAAAAAAAAGGTAAACTTCAAGGTAAATATTATTAGCCACTCTACCTCCCCCTTTTTTAATATGCAGAGTGAGTCCCTGTGGTTAATTGCCTTGTCCAAGGTCACTTAATTAGGAAGTAATGAACTAGGTTCAAATCCACGTCTGGTTCTATGTCCTGTGCCGCCTTTCTGAAACTCCATACCAGAAAGAAACACGAAAACAAGAGGGCGTTATTACTTACTACAGGGAAAAGAAGAAGAGCAAGGGGTGCATTATATTTTTCTTTCATAAATGTAATCTCTTTATTTGGAAATATTATAAAGTGTTACATGTGTAAGAATGGGTGGTAAAATGTGAAAAAGCCTTTAACTCTAGGTAGCATTAGTCTGGATATTATATAGGCAGCATGTCCGAGTGTGGCTTTCTGAGATTAAGAGAAGTGGAGACAGAAGGAAAGAAGCAGCCAAATAACATATATAAGGTCAAATATGGCCCAGAAGGGGTGGTAAAAGGCAGCCTAGTTTCTGAGCCAGTCTAAAAACTCCTGGAATTAGGAGTCATGTCCCTGCATAAATGAGGTGTGATGGTGTCTTCCTGGCCCAGGGCTGTTGTCCAGGATGCCTAATATTGGCCTTGGCCACCTTTATTCCCAAGCACCTGTTGAATTGTGCTTTGTCCTTTGTTTCCCATCATGTATTCCACCTTCCCCTAGCCCAGAGAATGGCATCTGCTGGATGGTGTTTGTTGTAGCCATATAGTCCTTTACATTGCCATTTTGACTGTGGTGGGTTCTCCTCTGTAGTGAAGGAGCATGGTTTTCAGTAAGGCATAGTGCAGTTTTTGTTATAACCATGGGGGAGAAAAGATGCAGTTCCTAGAAAAGAAGTGCTGCCTTCTAGGCTATGCCAAGAAGAATGCAAAATAAAATAAAACATGTTCTCTGCTTGCTACATGTTTTTAAGCATGTGGGAGTGGGAGTCAGTGTTTCACTGCTAAAGTGAAGATTATTTTATTTGAATAAAATTGATGTAACCTAGAATTTTGAAAACCCCTGCAATAAAATTTTGTTGCAAACACCTTCAAAACACAATCAATGGAAAAATAGCTGTGAAGAATCTATGAGTTAATCTTTGATTGTTAGAAACAAATGATCATAAAGGACTCTAGAATAATAAGCTGATAGTTACAGTATGATTTGATTTTTAAAATTCCTGTAGAGTTGACAAAGGAAGACATTTGGGTGATTTAATTAATAATATAAGACCCAATAGTATAAACAAAGAGAGTCAAACACTAAATATATTTGGTAAGGGATAATTTTCTAGAATGGTCAGAGAAAGCCTTAAGTTAAAATCTGATCTGGATGCTAAAGAATAGTGAATGTTTTATTAGAAAGAGAAATAAATAGTATCAAGGCCAATGAATATTTTTAAAACAGTAAACACTTATTGTATACAACCCATAAAAGCTAATCTCTTTGACTGGATGAGGATTCTCAGTCTTGCACAGGGAAGGCCCTGAGATACCTGCAGGAATGCAAGAATTTAGTAAGTCATATTGCATATCCCAGTCCCACCATGATCCTGTAATTTACCAAAGTACATAACATATACTTTTATATATTTTTTTGAAACACAGGTTTATATTGTTCTATGGCATTAAGATTTTTTAGTATTAAACTGAGGGAAGGAAATGTCCCTAAAAATCATTTTCTTGCCAGACACTGATTACTAAATAGCATGTACTGTACTTACAAGTTTACCAGCAATCTCTAAAAAAGAAAACCAAAACAGTAAAAAAGGAATAAAATTGGGATTTTACCCCACAAAAACAGACTTAGAACCTTTCGATTCATCATAATGCTAGGTAATGCAGTTTTGCTTGAGACCAGTACCTATTTCTCAAATAAGGTGTGTATTGCTTCTCTTTGTATGGTTTAACAAGGTTGGAACTTTAAAAAAAAAAAAAAAAAATACCAGTACATCAGTGACTTTGAGATTTTGTAGTTCTTTCACTGTGTTCTCTTGCCTTTGGGGTAGATCACCATCTTTAGGATAGACGAAAAGGGGTAGAAGTGTTTCATTTTGGGAGCCTTTTCATAACAGAAAATATTCTCCTGAGAGAAAAAGATAAAATGATAGGGAAGAGAAGGATGTATTCTTCAGTTTAAGCAAAATTTCAAAAGAATTTTATATAAAATTTCTGAAGCATTTTAAAGCTATTATGCTAACAGTGTATACAGTATGTGGGGGTGGGAGTCAATTATTCACTGCTAAAGTAAGGATTACTGTATTTGAATAAAATTGATGTTAACTAGAATTTTTAAAAGCAATGTAATAAAATTGGGTTGCAAGAACCTTCAAAACCCAGTCAATGGAAAATAGCTGTCAAAAATCTGAGTTAACCATTTGATTGTTAAAAACAGATGATACTAAAATACTGTGGAATTATAACCTAATAGTTACAGTATGATTTGATTCTTGAAGCTCCTGCAGCTTAAGACAGAAGTAATACTCTCTGGCAAAATGAAAGAATAAGGAAAATAGATTTATTCTTGCCATCCTAAAACCAATAATAGTTGTGATTAGATTCATATGTAAATGTCCAATAATTCTGATTAGTAGTTCATACTTACCTGCAATTAATAAATAGTGTTATATGTAAATTTTCAGTGCTGCAAAAGAAGTAGCATTCAAATATAGATTTCCTCAGCAAAGCAATTTACTTCTATAGATGGATGCATCTCACAGATGGAGCAATGACAAGTGTACACCTGGACAAGGAGGGACAGGGGTTCTTATTCCTGATGCAGGTAGCCCCTACTGCTGTGTCATTCCCCTGTTAGCTAGGGTTAGACTGCACGATCTAGGCTAATTCTGATTGGCTATTTTAAAAAGAGCAGGGGTACCAGCCAGAGTGGGTAGTTTGGTGGGAAGGACAGTTATAGGACAGGTCAGAGCAGGTAACCAGAGGTGACTCAGGTCAAAGCAGGTGACCAGGGCAGGTAACCAGGATGAGTCAGGATGGAGCAGGGGACTGGGGGACCAGATGGGAACTGCCGATTAGAACTGGTGGATAAGGTTGTTTACTGAAACCATAAGGAAGTTAAACTTTAAAATGGAGAATTAAAGAATAAGAGAGCTGAGCACACTGACATACTGATTCTTTGAAAAGACACTTGGAGTTCCCTATATCTAACATAGCATTCAGAAAGTTATGAGAACTAAATGTTCCATCTCTTGGTATAGCCCACATTAGTTCATTCAGTTCTCATCCTTTGCAGTCTGCGCTGTCTTCTTGCCTGTCTCCCTGCTTCCGTATCTTCACTCTGACAGCTCTGCAAGATGCCATAGCAAAAGATATAGGTTTGAATCACAGCTCTGCCATTAAGCAACTAATTCATTTAAATTTATTGGACATGCAGTGGCATCACTATGAGATGAGAAAAAATGTTTGTGAATATTACATGAAATCGCTTTGAAACAAAATGCTGTGCAATATTAAGATGTTATTATCACTGGATATTTTATGTTGTTATTATTTTGCTACATGTTAGTGTAGGAAGCTAACAGAAGCTGGCAGGAAAATACCCTTATTCCTCAGTTTCTTATTTATAATTTCACTGTATGCCTCAATGTACCATTATCACCTTTCTGCTTCACTTGAGGTAAACCTTATTGCCCTAAGCAACTTTTGACATTTTCTCTCTTTTTTTTTTTCACTTTTTTGCCTACATACTTATTTCTTTCCAAAATATTTGTCTCATCCTTCTGCCTGTCTAAATGGACTAGACCCAGTCTAGTCTGTGTTTCCATAAAGACTTCTGTTGGTGGTCCTTGTCTGAACGTCTGCCATGCAAATCATTTTCTCCTGTATTTATTGTTTACTTTTTTCTTGTTAGCTTTTCCATGCGTTCTTGTTACTTCCCAATGAGATTATAATTAGTTTGAAACATGAGGCTTTTTGATGCATATTGTAAAGCCAGGTTTCATGCCTTGACTGTGGTAGGCAGTCAATACATGCATTGATTTAAGCATTTTTTTTGGAGAATTAACAGCAAGACAGTGACCAAAAGTACCCTATTGATATTGACCCACAGATCCTTATATCACTTTAAATTAGCCCTATAACCAGTGCTGATGCCCTTTCTAAATTGGAATTAAACATTTGCAGAGCATTTTGCATATTTGAATTGTTGAATTTTCTTCTGTGAATCTGTAGACCCAAAGGAAAAACTATTTCTTAATTACTCAAATACACTAATCAGATGAAAATTACAGTAATGACACATAGCTTCAATATTTTAGAAAATTATTTGCCCCCATAAAAGTGATTTTAATGCTACTCACTCACCAGCACAATAAATTTTTATTGCTATATACCATGCACCATGCTAGGTGTTGGGGATATAAATGAAACAACACAGACATAGTCTTTGCTCTAGTGTGCTCAATAATCTGGTAGTGTGATAGACATTAAATAAATAATTCCACCAATAGTTACGTATATGTATTTGGAAAAAGCTGCAAAGAAAAGACTCCTGTGATATGAGAGTGGTAATTATTCTATGGGGATTAATTGGGGAAGTGACATTTAAGCAATCAGTGAGAGTAAAATCTCTCTGGATTGAGAAATAGAGTGGCAGATGTGAACAATGGCTTAAACAACTCAGTTTGACCAAAAATTGTAATGAACCTCAGGAAAAATGTATTTTATACCTTGATGTAAACACTTAAATTTGTTTTCACTGTAGAGGTACACCTGTGGTTCAAAAGAGTCTAAAGTAAATGACAGTAGGTTTCCATGTGGTACAAGTTCTCTGTAGTTCAGATGGGTTGCTGGATGGATAGATGATTGGATGAGTGGCTAAATAAATGATACATATGTAGAGAAATACAAACATATGTACAAGAGGTATGTAACTCAGTTCCAGTAAACACTACTGCCAGTAAAATTAAGGAAATTTGTTAAATGAAAATTATTTTGGATTTTAGAAAAAAATCTAATGGCAACCAAACTAGTTTAGTAATCAAGACCAAACATTTAAATGATAACCAAGAAGTAAACCAATTCAATATTGAAGTAGTTAAGGAAGAGAGAGATAGAAAATTGGTTTTATAAGATGCACATGGAAAGCATCTGATATGGTTTGGCTGTGTCCCCACCCAAATCTCACCTTGAATTGTAATAATCCCTACGTGTTAAGGGCAGGGCCAGGTGGAGATAATTGAATCATGGAGGCTGTTTCCCTCATACTGCTCTCATGGATCTGTTTCTGCGAGCCTGAGGCTTGTCTTAAGCATGGACATGACTTTTCACATTGACTTTTAAAGCGTTTTGCTGGTATCTTTACAACCACAGGTTAAATATGATCACTAGTTGCTTTACAAATTGGATAAAATTAATCCAGAGACTTTGCTCCATAACAACAGTTTTCCCAGCATGTACTTTTTTCTTGCCATCATTTGAAACCTGAAGATACTCTTAATGGGTCCTGAGCACGTGTTTGCCCCAGATCACTTATTGCTATATAGAAAATGTAAACATACAGTCAGGGCAGTGTATTTGGTACTTTCTAATAATTGTAGGCCAAAGTTATTTTATTTTTGTGTGTTGACTAAAGCAAAACAATAAGTAAGACATCCTCCAACCCCTAATTTATTCCTTCATTTATTTGATAAAGTTTCTTAAAGCCATATGTGTATGATAGAATTAGACACACTAGAAAGATAATTTTTTCATAATGATTATTAAGCCTATGAGAGTTCACTGAGAAATGGTATGAAATACAAGAATTTACATGAAGGAATAAAGCAGAAACTATAAACAAAACCTTTTAGTATTCTTGCATTATCGATACAAGGTGGTAGAAAAGAAATTTACATGAACATTTCAGGCTGAAGAGAACACAAGGGTAGGAAGTTTTGATTGGTTTTCAGAAAATCACCCCTCTGAGATGAATGGTTAAAATTCACTGCAGAGAGGTTTCAACAGAATGTCTTCTCTCATTACATTTTATATCCAAGATTCAACATGTGTAATTAATCCAATTGTGATACTCATTTTATTTACCATTTTCATTATCATTGTCACCTTGAGTGATATAGTTAGATATATATTTTTTAAAGTCTTAGGTTGGTAATATATTTAGCAAATGTAAAAATGTCTCTTGAGTTGTGATAGCATACTACACCTATGTTATTTACTTTGTCCCTATGAATAGCATATAATAATAACTAACATTTTTTGAGCACATATTATGTCCCAGACACTGCTCAAAGAGTTTATGTGTATAAATGCATTTAGTCTTTCAACAGCCCTGTGAATTACTGTATCATCTTGATTTTATTGATGAAAATCTAGGGCACAGAGGAACTGCATATTTTTCTGGTACACAAGCTGGTACCAGAAAGCACTGAGATTGAAACTCAGCAAACTGACTGCAGAGCCCACACATTAACCTCTGTCTATCCTCTTCTGCCTTAGCTTTGTTTTGTGAAATGTTTGCGAATAATGTTTGCACTAAGCCACTCTTCACCTCATGGTTCCATTATGTTTAGGTGACTCTAACCATTCTTCAATAAGAAAAGAAAGCTTTTGAAATGAAGAGTCATTTGTTATCACTTTAAAATTACATGAATGTTATACATCCAAATATATGCATTATTAAAAGAATGACGTTAGAATACCTTCTACATTTTTCTAAAATGAATAATTTATTTCTCCTTTTAAAATCTATTCCCTAAAGCACTTTTGCTTTTTTTTTATTCAGCTCCACTGTGAAAGTGTCATTGCTAGAGGCCACTTTCTAAATAGATTAGTTTTAATTCAGTAGTCACCTGCTCACATTTAAACTTTTAATAAATGGAAGGGAGGATAAAATATAAACTATCCCATTAAGATTTAAGATAAAGGCTGGGCAGGCTGGTTCAAGCCTGTAATCCCAGAACTTTGGGAGGCCGATGCAGGTGGATCACGAGGTCAGGAGTTTGAGACCGGCCTGGCCAAGATAGCGAAACCTCATCTCTACTAAAAATACAAAAATTATCTGGGCATGGTGGCGGGTGTCTGTAATCCCAGCTACTTGGGAGGCTAAGGCAGGAGAATCCCTTGAACCCAGGAGGTGGAGGTTGCAGTAAGCCAAGATTGTGCCACTGCACTCTAGCCTGGGTGATGACAGAGCAAGACTTCATCTCAAAAAAAAAAAAAAAAAAAATTGGATATTGAAAGATTCCTTGTACTATATGTTTTAATTGAACTAATCTTCCCATAATTTATGTATCTTGGCCAACAAATGACCTTCTTGACTTCTTAAAAATCACTACTCTCTAATTGTAAATTTAGCTAAGTAGTTATTTTGAAACCTCAGCAAAGTAAGACACAGTGTGTAAGGTAATTCTTGCTTTTCACCAAGCTTTGGTTATAGAATTACAGGATTTCATATGTCAAAGTTATGAAAGACCTTGCCAGGGAACAAAGGAGGATTCAATGCTGAATCCTCCATACAGATTCATTGCCAAGTGCTCTTCTGTTACCATCTGAAAAGGGTCAGTCAAAGAATCCATCCTGATAGCCCGGATGGTTAATTGATTCTTCAGTTGAACTAAAACCTACCTCTTTAGAAATTTCGTTCTCTGTAAAGCATTCAACAAGGGAAAAACAGTAACAATCTGAGGAATGTTGAAAACTTCAATTAATGGGCTGTCACTTGCTATTCATTATCTAGGTATTCTAGACCTGCAAGAGACGCTTAGATTTTACTCTCGCAGCGTCCAAAAGTCTTCTATGACGTTATTTCCATGGAAAACAATGTTGATATGAGGTGTAGGAACTAATACTAACTCAGTGCCAAGGATATCTTGGAGATAACCTAGAATCATTGCAAGCTATAGCTCAAAACTTGATACAAAGTCCAAGCTTGAAATTGAAAAGGGTCTTCTATAAATGTGTTGAGATAACAGCAGTTTTAGAATACCTCCCAGGAGAGTACAGCTACCCTTACTAGGCATTTGGAGCTGCAGTAAATGAGAACAAGGCGAAGGCACAATGTTTACTGTGCCCGTGCCATCTCCTCCAGTAGCTTAAAGCTTCAGCTAAGTCTGTTTTTAGTCTAGGTTTGCTTAAGCCTCACTTTAGCATTATCATAATATGGATTAGAACATAAATGAATTCACTAGCTGAAACTGTTAAGGAATTGATAATTGCCAGTGATTCTTATTAACAGAAAGGAATTTGCTAGAAGAAATTCAAATATTCGATGCAAAATTGTAATGTTAGAAATGATTTACAATGTTTAACTGGACTTGAGCTACTTACAAAGATCAATTATCGGCTCCAAATTCTCTGGATCCTAGTATGTAGGTATAACACATTAGGTGGGGATTATAAAATGACAAACTATTTAAAATAGATACCCATGCCCTCCCTGAGGAATTTGAAATAGACATAATACTTTACATTTTTCAAGGACAAAATATTTCATCTGATTGTTTATATTATCATGAATGTTAATCACATATATTATTTTATTTATTTTTCCTGCCCCATTCTTAGCAGTTGGATTATTTGATCTTTATACTTTAAAAATGAGAGAACAGGCATTATTATTCCTATTTTACAAGTTTGGAAGGTAAAGCCTAAATAAGGAGAAACATTTACCGAAGGTCATATAGTTGCCATGTGACAGAACCAGTATCATTTCCACTCTTCTCTAATTTATATTCTCTTACAGTTTTAAAGCAGTTTAACCTTTGAGGTGATACATTGCTTTTTACCTAAATTCTTTTGTTCTTTTCAGATTTCTGTTTATATTTTGTTATGTTTTTAGTATCCTGATTAGTTAGATGTTTTGTGTTTCCTTCCTCTCTTTTTCCCTCTTCTTTTCCCATTTTCTATTTTCCTCCTTAGGTCTTTTCTTTAACCAACACAATTAAGCATTAGCCATATGCCAGATATGATAGATAACACTATAAAAGAATAAAAAGGGGTCTATGCCTCCCTCATTCCTTCTATCGTCATCCTTCCACTTACTTTACCCAAGATTCTATATATGAATAATAACCTGGTTAATAATTTTCTAATCCTCTATTAAGAATGGAAACAACACAGGGATTAGGTAGGGGTGCCAACGCCCACTGCAGTCAAAAATCAACATATAACTTTGATTCACCAAAAACTTAACTATTAATAGCCTACTGTTGCCCAGGGCCTTCCTGATAACACAGTCAGTTAACACATATTTTGTATGTTATGTATATTATATTCTGTATTCTTACTGTATATAATACACAAAATCTAGAGGAAAAATGTTCTGAAGGAAATCATAAGCAAGAGAAAATATATTTACTATTCATTAAATGGAAGTGGATTATCACAGAAGTTTTCATCCTTGTCATCTTCATGGTGAGCAGGCTGAGGAAAAAGAAGAGGGGTTGGTCTTGCTGTCTCATGGGTGGCAGAAGCGGAAGAAAATCTGCATATAAGTGGACCTGTGAGGTTCAAAACTGCGTTGCTCAATGGTACACATACATGCACACATGCACCTAATAATATTAGCTCATATTTTTTCACAGAAATATCTAGTGTCATCTCTGCCCTTCATGTAGGTGAGATAATATGAATATTTTATTTAGGAGACTTGGAACAAAGTTAAGAAAAGGTGTTGTAAGTACTATGAAAGATGCATGTACAAGGTATAGAAGGTATATAGAGGTTGAGAATATATTTTCATTTCTACCTAGTGAGTAAGAGGAGTGGATCAAGGGCTAGAATGGATATAAAGTGATTATATAGTAACATACATGTGTGCCCTTGATACATACAAAATAATTATCTCATAGCTTCAAGGAAGTCATGTATACCTACTGTTAGTATCTACTAATAAGAAAATATTTCAGATTAGCTGAAACTTAGTCATTATGAGCCAGACATATGCCTATATGGTGGCATATGCCTGTAATCCCAGCTACTTGAAAGGCTGAAGTGGGAGGATCACTTGAGCGCAGGAGTTCAAAGTTGGAGTTAGCTATGATAGTGCCATTGCATTCCAGCCTGAGCAACAGAGCAAGACCCTATCTCTTGAAAAATAAGTCAAGAAAAATTTAGTCATTACATGGAACTTACTGAAAATCTGCTTGTGAAAGACCTTATTTTAGGTACTGGATCAAACAATATAAACATTAGCTTTCTCCTACTGAAGAATATCACTCTCAAATTACCTAAAAATTTAAGGCTTGAAATCTAGCTTCATAAGTAACTTGAACACATAGTTTTCACTTAAGCTTATGATCTACAGAGTAATAGTGAGTTATGAGTGCAGTCCTTGCTCACCAAATAAATACTGTAACCATCATGAATTAGTACATTTCCCTTTAAGTTATTAATCATATTTAAAAGAATCTTTTAAGACAGTTCATCTAGCAAGAGCTAGGACATTGAAAAAAGGAGGTGGAAGTTAGAAGTCAAATTTTAAAATGGAAGGAATTATAGAGACTGTTCATATATGTTATATACTACAGAAAAGTATGCATATATTTGAATATATATATGTACATATTCATACTATCTTAAATGAAAATTTTACACCAAAAATGTAATCTTTATGAGAAAATACAGATTAAAAAAATAATAACTAAGTAGCATGGCTCCCAGAATTTAATAAACCCCTTGCATGCAGCATACTGGCATAATCTAAAAATGCCGCCATAGAACATTATGGGTCCTACTTCAGGAATTGTATCCACCAAGGCATTATGCCTCCTTTCGTGATGGTAGGACTTTGCCAAAAGAACACACTGATGCTAGTTTTTCTGCTAGGGCATCTGCGGGTGGAAGAATTGGAAGGAAAAAACATCCTGGGTCTATTATGCAATTTCTTTGTGTTTTTGCTATTTCTGGATGGATTATGATTCTGGTATGCCCCCATTTGATTCCTTCCCATCTTCTTTTCTTTTCTCTCTCTCTTTTCCATCTTCTGAAAGTGGAGGAGGATGGTCAATTAGAGATAAGGAGAGAAAGATATTAGCAAAAGGGGGAGAACAGGAATAAAATTCAAGTCATATTCCATTCTTTTGACCCCTTCTCCCCTGTCTTAAAATCAGGACAAGTGGTGTGAAGAATGCCGAGGTACGTTGGAAGCGTTACAGTTACAGGTTTTTCAGAAAAAGAACTCCGTATTCCTCTGGACACCCACTTGAAAAGTGCTGAGCCCATGTATGGTTTGGTGGACTAGTTAATACCACTCGTTTGCCATATTTTGATAGCTGGTCTTTTATTAGAAGGTTTCTTTTGGTCTTTCTATTCTTGTGATTCATTGCTTTGTCTCCAGTTTTCCTTGGTTGAAGAAAATTGTAGAGAGCACGTTGGAAATGTTTTCAAGTTTTTATGAAATACTTGTTGTTGTTGTTGTTTTAGTCTCATCCAAATTTCAAATTAAAGATAGAAAGACTCCTTGTTTTACAGATTTGGGTATGGTCAGGCAACTTAGTGCATGGCTTGGTAAAGAGAGCAGTGGATTAAGATAAAGATGCTATTCCTTGGATTTCACTATGTACAGGGGACCAGTTGTGTTATTGGAAATAATCGAAGTCCAGTCCCCCTTCCCCATTCACCAAATAGGAGCAGGCCCTTGATTACTAACTTTACATCTTTTTACAGCATGCCTTTGAACACAGGGTTCTATAGGTACTTTAAAAATGATTGGATTGCGTAACTTTAAGACGGTAATTTTGACATCAGAAAAAGAGCTGGCAGTCAGGCTTCCAGATTTGTGGATTTAGTATTCTTTTCATTATACCAAATTTCCTTCCAGCTGTTCTTCATACCTGCAGGTACAAGAGAAGAGCATTTATTTCTGTAGTGTCTGGTGTGCTCTGAATGATGGTTAATAATGTAAAGCCTGCATGTATGTCACAGTCTCTCTGTTACAATTGTTAAGTGACAAGAGGTCATGTGGAATTGTCAGTAGAATAAAGGAGCTCCTTGGTGGTAGACTTTTGTTCTTTTTTTTTCAGACAAGGTCTCAGGAGGTGGTCTTGAGTGATTCTTGAAGTACAACTATTTGTATTATTTATACTGTACTGGAGATAAACGTCTTTCAAGTACTTCAGAGAAGAGCACGCTGTTAGGGCTCCAGTTGAGTTTTGTAATTCCAATGACAGTCGGAGGCAGGTGGCAGGGGTGGAGGATGTGGGAGGTGGAAGATGAAACGTTAACTGTGAATTTCGTGACTGCAGATATTTTGGACTGTTTTAGTTTTTTTTTTTTTTTTCTCTCATGTATTTTTCTGTTTTTTTTTTTTTTATTAACTTCTATTTCTGTGTTATATATTTATTTTACAAAAATATCAGAATTTTGAGTAACTTACTAATGTAAGGTTATTCAAAAAGCATTTTTGCATAAATATGTTGCTAAAGAAAAAGGGACACATATTGGTGTAATTTCTTATTTTTTTTCTAGGTCAAAAACAATCCTAAAATTTTTCAATTTTAGGATTTTTTTTGACCTAGAAAAAAAAATAAGAAAAAATTATATTTATAGCCTGTAGAATTACTGAGAATATTATTCATTGCATTAGTGATGAGCTCTTTCATTGTTAGCAATGAAGTTTGTTAACATCATTCAGATCAGGAAGAGATTTTATAAATTATCTGTAAACCCACATAGTTAGATAACTGAGACCTAACTTAAAGACATTATGTACCTTAGTCTGGGGAATAATTAGTGACAGAATCCATCTTGCAGTCTGGCTTCCTAGCTTTCCAGTCCTGTGCTCTTCTTTAAAGAGATTAAACATGGAAGGAGAAAGAATTTGTGTCCAAAACTTGATAGACACTGAATGATTTATACTATTAGGATGAGTATATTATGTTGTACTAGAAGGATCAGGGACTTTAGACTCAGGCCAAAAGTGAGATTTGCTTCTTCCTAAGTGACTGTGTGTAGATAACCTCTCTGTTCGCTTATTTTCCAAATGTAAATGATAAGAACCACTTTTGAGGAATATTGTGAAGATTTGTAATTATGTTTGTAAAGGGCCATACATAATGCCTTGCGTATATCAGATACTCAGTAAATAAATGAAAATAAAATCTGAAAACAGTTTGCTTTATTAGTAGGTACTCAAGTAAATTGTGTCGAGCCAAGGTCAAATGAATAAATACTTTTATCTCACTAGCTACAAAACTGAACTTCTGTTTTATCTGTTGAATGAGCCTTACCCTTGCTTGTGAATTGCATACTGTTTCACTCAAACATGTATTTTGGCAAAAGCTAAAACCTCTTTAATTATGAAATCCATGTTCATAGTTAAATTATTATAACAGCTAGAACTAGAATTCATACATTTATAATTTATGAGAGACAGCAGGGAATGATGGAAAGGGAATGAATTTGGTGTCAGAAAAACCTGAGTTTAAATAATGAGTGAGATCCGCCAGTTACTGGTTGCGTGATCTTGAGCAAGTTTCTCCATTTCTCAACCACAACTCCTTTGTAACATAAGGGCAGTCACACCTGCTTCTGAGATTTGTTGTGCAGATTGTTATATAAAGCCTCTCTCTTTTCTCCAGGGCACTGTTAATTACAATATTTACTTTCCTTCCTTCTGCTACATCACCAGCCTAAGGTTAATAAAAAGTGAGGAAATTTAGAGGAGAAATTACTCTTCAAAAAGACAATTTAGAGCCTTAAAGATTCATCTGAAGATATGAGGATGCATTTCTGCTGTGAATATTCAGTGTTGCAAAATAGTAAAAACCTTTTACAGGAGCTAGAGCTCTGGAAGCACTTAGCAAAGATGGGAAATACTTGACCTTTCTCATACTGAAGATCAAAAGTATTGATGTGGTAGCTTGCCTTGATTTTTTTATTTTGCTTGTTTTTAATATCATGTAAATGTATCCTTATTGCATAAATGATAAAACAATGTAAAAGGGAATGGGTTTACAGAAATATATGCAGGAGTTTTAGTATTCCACGGGAAGAAGAGGATGTAGTCATCCTCTTCTTCGTATCAGTATTGCCTACACTATCTACATTTCTTGTCCCCGGGGTGTCTGTGATTATATGTTCCCTGGAACCATGTTGGTCAGCCGGAAATAACAACTCAAAGTAAAGGCCTTACCATTCACAAGTCCGAATTTAGTTAAATACAGGCTGCTAAAAACATCAACATGTTGTTAGGCTACAATATGGTATATATATAGTATCCACACCACAAAAAACGATATATTCTCCCCATACTCTGCACTGTTCAAACCGACCTAGAGGATTATATCAGTTCTGGGCCACATTTTAACAGAGACATTGCCAATCTGGCATGCATTCAGAATAGGCCAAACATGCTGAGCTAAAGCATCAAGAAGCCATGTCATATTAAAGAGGGTGAAAGAGAATCAAAATAATTTGCTTGAGAAAGATTGTAAGGCAAATACCAAGATGTTTCTCCAACTGCTGAGCATATTTTCTGAGTAAAAGCAAAAAAAGTAAAAAAGTGATTAGTTTTTCTGTATTTTCAACCCCTTAATATAAACAAGAAAAGATCATTTGATATCATGTATAATCTGTTTGTTACTGTCTTCTAATGTAATACTAATCATCCCCTGAATACATAAGAAAAATGAAACCTTGCCAAAGCCCAAGAAGGTATGCTTATCATATTTAATATTTAAAAGGCTGTCATTCAGAAGCAGAATGACAGCCTTTTAAATATTAAATATGATACTCATAGCGAAATCATGGTCAGTGACTGGTAAAGGCAGGTTTAAACTCAACCTGAAAATTTCCTGCAACTTAAAATTATCTATTCATAGAATAGGTGACCCCATTAAAACAGGTGACTTTTCCTTTATTGAAAGTACTCACAGAGACATGAAGCATGCAGATTTGTTTTCTCAGAAATCAAGGATAGAGTCAGATGGAAGCACATTATTTTATGTGGGATTCAATCCAAACATTTTATTTTATTAAGTCAAGAAAGCAATCTACCATAGGGCAACTATAGTTAACAATAATAGATTATAATTTCAAATAGCTAGAAGGAGAATATTGAATGTTCCAAACACAAAGAAATGACAAATGTCTGAGATTGTATTTAATATATAGGTAATTACCCTGATCTGATTACTATGCATTATATGTATCAAAACATCACTATGTACCCCATGAGTATATACAATTATTATGTTAATTTTAAAAAATAAAATAAACATTAAAAATAAACCAATCTAACTTAAACTATTTTGTACAACTATTGGGAGTTCTACTGGAAGAAGTTTTATTTTTTAAAAATAAATTTAATTAAACTATTTGAGGAGATTATTGTGTCAAACTTAGCTGTGCCACTTTTATTAGTGTCATTAGATATCAGACTTTAAGACTGAAGTATTCTTAGCTGAAAGGGAAACTAGATACAATTCCTTGATACAGTTCCAGCAGACTGGATTAACTACTTTGTATAAATATTTTTCAATTTGTTATATAATTCCATATAAGTATTCATATATTGTGTGGTTATAGGTTACACTGAGTAAGGCTTAAGTCTTTAAGTTGTGTAAGCATTCTGAGATGCCTCAGGTATGAGCCTGGATGTTTTGGAACTTCAGTCGATTAGCTGAATTTTCTTGATGAGCTAAAGCCATATATAGAAGCAGAAATATGTTCTGCGTATCTAACATCCTTTTTTGGTTTTTTTTTTAGCTGCAGTATTGAAGTATGAGAACAACGTTATGAATATCAGGCAATTCAACTGTTCTCCTCATCCATATTGGCTTCCAAATTTCATGGATGTTTTTACTTGGTCCCTGCCATTTGTTGGGGAAAAAGGTATGTTGTAGAATCCTGAAACGTTCTTATTAAAATAGTATAGGAAGGAAAGAAAGGAGATTAAACATTTAGAAAGAGAAGAACTTTGGCCCAGCCAATAAAATTCATAAGTTGTACAATGAAAGATGTTATTTAGAAGTGCAAGTGTGCCGGGTGCGGTGGCTCAAGCCTGTAATCCCAGCACGTTGGGAGGCCGAGGCGGGTGGACCACAAGGTCAAGAGATCGAGACCATCCTGGTCAACACGGTGAAACCCCGTCTCTACTAAAAATACAAAAAATTAGCTGGGCATGGTGGCGCGTGCCTGTAATCCCAGCTACTCAGGAGGCTGAGGCAGGAGAATTGCCTGAACCCAGGAGGCGGAGGTTGCGGTGAGCCGAGATCGCGCCATTGCACTCCAGCCTGGGTAACAAGAGCGAAACTCCGTCCCAAAAAAAAAAAAAAAAAAAAAAAAAAAGAGAAAAAAAAAAAAAAAAAAAAAAAAAAAAAAAAAAAAAAAAAGGGAAAAAAAAAAAAAAAAAAAAACAGTAGAACTATGTAGTAAATTTATACCATCTTATTAGAATAATACACCTCTTTAAAAAATAATGGAAATACAGCTTTACCTGGTTTCAGGTAATGTCTACCCTTTTTCCTTACCCCTTTGTACTATAATCCCAAAGAACTATTTCATTTTACAAATTATCTGCCAAATTAAAAGATTAGGATAGCCATGCTTTCCTTACATTTCTGATGTTAATAAATTATTGTACGACAGTGCTTAATGGCTACAATAGTATGAAGAGCAACATTTACAACAACAACAAAGTAGTTCATCAAAAATGTAGTAGGCATTAGTGCATTATAAGGTACAGTACAGGAGACAAATTTACATTTAAAAAGTTGCTTATTAACTTTCTTCCTCCCTTCCTTCTGCCCCCTTCCTTTTGCTTTTATATGTTGACCTAAACCTCAACAAAAATGTTGAGGAAATGCCTGCACCAATTGTTTTTCATTCTGGATGCCTAACAATAATTCACAGATTGACTCCCATGCATCTTTTCATCCTTTGCATGAGAAGGTGAATGGGCATTGTCAGAAAGATAAGTGTTCCCCTAAGTTTCAGAGTAATGATGTCCTATGAGGAGTTTCAGAGAAAAGCTAAACATTTTTCTGAAACCCTATAGTAATTGTTTCTCCTTTAAATGCCTTAAAATGATTAAACCAGTCAAGCTATGAATTGTCAGCTAAGAATTCTTCCCTTTGGATATCAAAATAATCAGAAGTAAATTTTTTATAATCTCCAATAAACATTCCCAGGACTACTCCGTATTGCAACTTTCTTGCACTGATCAAACCGGAATAGTGTCATCTGTTGGATGCAAACGGAAACGGTGTGAATTCTGACAACTATGGGGCACTTTTGAACACCCTTTATTTGGGTTGTTTCTATTAATTATTAAAATTCGGGGCATTTATTAGAAATTAGCGTATTAATCTACTGGTACACAAAATCCAGTTTTGATAATTAAACTGAAACTCTGGATCAGTGTTGGCGCCACTTAAGTTTCACTCTCTATCATACATCTTCAACTCTAGGAGGACATTTTTTAAAATAGCATATTACTTTAAAAAATAGCTCTTGAAGAAGAAATAGACAGGCTTCTTTTCACCTGCATGGGGTAGAACCCAGTCTGATTTCAAAAAATGTTAAATGTAAATAGCATGCTTTGTAGTATAAAAATAATGCAGTACTAATTTCCTCTGTACAGCAGGGGGTTTTTTGTTTGTTTGTTTGTTTGTTTGTTTGAGACAGAGTCTTACTCTGTCGCCAGGCGCCAGGCTGGAGTACAGTGACGCAATCTCGCTCACTGCAACCTCCACCTCCCAGGTTTAAGCAATTCTCCTGCCTCAGCCTCCCGGGTAGCTGGGACTACCTCCCGGGTAGGTGGTACAGGCGTGTGCCACCATGCCCAGCTAATTTTTTTTTTTTTGTATTTTTAGTAAAGACAAGGTTTCACCATGTTGGCCAGGATGGTCTCGATTTCTTGACCTCGTGATCCGCCCACCTCGGCCTCCCAAAGTGCTGGGATTACAGGCTTGAGCCACTGCACCCGGCCTGTACAGCACTTTTATATAATCCTATTGTAATCAATTAAGTAAATTTCTGATTAAACTGCAGCTGTTTAATTTCTTAAGCATTTTTGAAGATCAAATTTAATGATATTTGTAAAAATATTTTTAAAATTAGTATTCTGAAAAATACTTCAAATATATTGGTTTATCAATCAACAGTTTGTATTAAACACAAAAGCACATGCTGTGGAAGGAAAGTCTCATTAAGTGCCAAAGCAGGAGACTGAAGCCCCAGCCAGTTCCTGTCTAATAAATAGAATATAGAAAGAAGAATCTAGCTGGGAATAAGTATCATGAGTGATTTGATATTAGTCTTAGAGTATTAAGCCTTGATTAAAGTCTTTGTGTACTTTATGCATAATTATGTAGGAACTTCAGGTTGCTGTGGTTAGGGACTGATAAGGGACCCTATGGGATGTGGCCACCAGGCAAGAGCATTAATACCTGTTGAACATCGACTGGTGGAGATCAGCAGAGATAACCTGTTAAATGCTGAAACTAAGCCCTCTGTCACACCCGCATAAGGGTTTCTGGAGGGCATCTAAAATCTCTGTGGTAGTGCCAGTGCTTGGAGAAGCACCTGCTACTCAGCAGACCTTGGAAGGGAACATATCCTGTCTTTGGGCATGCTGGAGAACACTCCAGTCCCCAGTGCTCTTGTGGAAGGACTGTTATCAGTCAGCCCAACCCGCAGCTACCTGGTGGCTTAATTGTCTCTATGTGGTGCTGTGCTATATTGGCCACAGTCTGTATCTGCTTTCACTCCAACTTCTGCACCTAGTTCCTCTTTTGAAGGTAGTAAGAAGTAGCATAATTCTTGAAGCTTTTGTTGTTACTTGGGAAGCATAATATAAAGTACTAACGCATCTTGCTGCCCCCTGCTTCGGCTACTTGCAAGCCCTGGGCCCCTTGTTCCACTGCTTGCAAGCCTCAGCCCCTTTGTTCCTTAGACACGTGATTTGCTTGAACTCACCCTGCTTTCCCTACCCACTGCTTTGTACCCAATAAAAGTCAGAGTGTCCAGGCACTCGGGGCCACTGTTGGACTCTGCGTACTAGGTGGTCGTGGACCCCTGGGCCCAACTATTTTTCTCTTTATCTCGGTGTACTGTGTCTTTAATTCTATAGTCTCTCATCTTCACACCCATGGAGAATGCCTTCTAGACCCAGTAGGGCTAGACCCTATAACATACCTGTAATGGTGTGACGTTCTCTAGGTGATTAAAAATATAAAAAAATAAAATCATCATTCTTCATCCCAACTGAATAGAAGTTTATAATTTGATCTTGATTAAGCCTTATCATTGTGCAAATAATAAAAATTCAAAAAAATATATTTTCTCTTTTATCGATTTCTAGTATATGCACATCCACATATTTGATTTGTCAATGTCTATTGACCTAGAGCTGGTAAACATTATCATTAGGTATCATAGTCATGAGCTAATAGTTTAATAAAATCTGCATAGAATTGCAAAGGCAGTTGTCTTTGATGATCTGGATTTTCACTGGAACTGCTTCTATATACAAACTAAATAAGAAATCCTATTGTTCAGTTTGCTCATTAACAATCCCATTGTGATAGTTGAGGTTATAACAGAAAAGCTTGACTTTTCCCTTTGCTTTCTGTCTTTAGTGACTGAGATGCTGGTAAATGTCCTCAACATCTGCTCAGATGATGAACTAGGGTCAGAAGAAGATGGATTTGATGGTAAGAGGCTTGAGCCTTTGTGCCTTTGGGCTAATGCTATTTGCCTGCTAATTACTTGGAGTCTCATTGCTAAACCTAAGAATAAATTTCTAAGATTTAGATTATGTTTAAAACATAGTATACAATTGAGAATGAAAGATATGATTTATTTTCTATTTACTTTTTAAAAGTATAAGAAACAAATATGATAATTTTCTCATTACTTTGAAAACATTGTTAAAGTAGTGAACTCTTTTAATAGACTTTTAGTCACTCATATCCCTAAGTGACTTCTTTTGGCTTTTTCATACAAATGTAATCCTTTGTTTTCTAACAAGTATTACCACTTACTGTACAATTATTTTTTCTTTTACCAGGCAATTTTAAAATGTCCTCTAATGGGGTTATTCATGTCAAATATTTAAATTTTGATGTTTATGAAAAAAGGCATTTATATATTGGTATTTATGTCAATCCCAGTATTTCTTCTTTCTGTAGTAATTGGTAATGAATAAACTATGAAGAGTTTTTGATGTTTTTCAAGATATTATTTGGTGTTTAATTACCCTCAAAGAGTATGCTTTTTCTACAAGGGGCACAGATCTATGAGGTTAAAGATGGAGGGGAAAATTACCTTGAGCCTTACAGAAGCACCTAAAAATGAATCGAAACTAACAAAAATATACTTAGAGAAGGAAAGTATAAGAGCAAACTTTACTGCATTTAAGTACAGTTGGGGCCAGATACAGTGGCTCCTAGCACTTTGATAGGCTGAGTCAGGAGATTGAGCCCAGGATTTGGAGATCAGCCTGGGAAACATAGGGAGAACTCATCTCTACAAAAAATGAGCCATGTGTGGTGATGCATGCTTGTGATCTTAGCTACTCAAAAAGTAAAGTGTGAGGATTCCTTGAGCCCGGGAGGGTGAGACTACAGTGAGCCGTGGTCATACCGCTACACTCCAGCCTGAGTAACAGAGCAAGATCCTGTCTCAAAAAAAAAGCAGAAGTACAGTCAGCCCTTGTCTCCAAGGGTTCTGCAATCCATGGATTCAAACAACCTCAGATTGAAAATATTCAGGAAAAAGTTGCATCTGTACTGATTGGGTACAGACTTATTTTTCTTGCCATCGTTCCCTAAATAATACAGTTTACCTATAAACGCAGCACTTTGGGAGGCCAAGGCAAGCAGATCAGTTGAGGTCAGGAGTTGGAGACCAGACTGGCAAACATGGCAAAACCCCGTCTCTACTAAAAATAGAAAAAATAGGTGGGTGTGGTGGTGCGTATCTGTATTTCCAGCTACTTGGGAGGCTGAGGCACAAGAATCGCGTGAACCCAGAAGACAGGTTGCTGTGAGCCGTGATTGCACCACAGCACTCCAAGCTGGTTGACGGACTGAAACTATGTCTCAAAAAAAAAAAAATCTGTTCTACTTAGGATGTTATATATTTCAGTATGAGCAATCAGAAAGAGCCCTAGCACTTTACGTAACATGGCATCAGAACTGGATTTCCTCAAAAGGTTAGGGTTACAGTGCTCAAAGATGCTCAAAGAATAATTTGTAAAACTTCTCAGGACTTCCTGATTTTCTTTGGGAATACTGTTTATTGATAACATATATTGAGTGTGTCTGTATGTGAGTGTGTGTGTTTGTGTGTAACATTATTTCCAACCTTAGGATAAAATTTCCAATTGCCATACGCTGTCTTTTTTGCCTGTAGCCTGTCTCTTTCCTGGGGCTGGCTCTCTCCTGCTGCTTGCCAGGCTCTTTATTTGTTGGCTGCAAGGCAAAGCAGAAATCAGAAGACATCCAAACGCAAATAAAACTCTTCCTTAAATTGCTGCTTATTTTAAGTGAGCTGTCTCTTCATGAGTCATTTATCAAGCCCTTCTTAATATTTAATTCCATCTCCAATGTCAATGGAAAAGTCAAAGGTAATAATAATGCCTGTACAATCCATGACTGTCTTTTTTTCTTATCAGCTTGACTTCTTAGTGTCTATAGCTCCTGTAGCAATTGAAGAGGCTCCTCATTTCCTTCAGAATCTGTCAATTCCCCTTTACTATTAATGATGATGTCAGTGGTGATGACAGCAACTAACACTTGTGTGTTAGGGATCAAGCTTAGTTCTTTAATTTACTAATTTTACCTTTTGGCCAGCAAAAGATTTGTTATTAACTATCGTTTATGTTACATTTACTAAGCAATTTATATTATCTTTCATATTCAAAACAGCCTATCAATATATGTACTATTATTATCCTTATTTTACATATAAAGTGATCCAGACTCAGTAAGTTGAAAACCTAAGTTCATCCAGCTAGTGAAGTGACACAGAGCCTGTATTCAACTAATGTCTGCTTGGTCATCAGGCTCTTAAACTTTCCACCATATGTGTTTACAATGTTTGAAATCTTTTTCATTCACACAGTGTGATGCTTTAAAAAATACACACACACACACTAGTAAGCAAATGTAATATGCTTTTGTTCTGTTAAATATATTGTAAAATAAAATATAAATATAATACATAAGTATACTGTAAAATAAAAATATCCTATAAAATGAAGAAATAGATTTGGCAATGGAAGTCAATGCATATGAAACAGTATCATTCAATTGTTTTAACATGGTCTAAGAAGAAATCTGTTTTATCTTGTAAAAAAATTAGGTGTATCTGAGCAGACAAAAATTGCCTTCTGGCTTACACAGGCTTCTGGATGGAAACCATGTCATGATTCTCCCCTCCTTAGCTTCTGTCTTATAAATAAAGGAATTTGATAGGCCATCTGGAAAAAGATTGCTGTTTTAAATTGGCCTGTGGTCCTCTATGTTGAAAATAAAATTAAAAACTTCTGTTATCTTGTAAAGTTTGGAAGCAGTTTAAGGCCAGTGAATGTCTTTTGATGACCTAATTTATATGTATCAGGGTCTTTGCTTCCTGTTTCTACTTCTTATTTTGGATGATAAAATGATAGTCTGGTTTCAATTTAGGGTTGTTATTCACTGGAACACTTTAGAGAAAAAAGAAATCCAAGTATATGTATCTCATTTGGTAGATAATGTTAATGAAGAAGAGTCATTTCAGACTAGGGGTTAGTAAGTGATTCCAAAGTATAGCTAATAGAAATCAACCTTCATTACAAGAGTTTCTTTATTGTTCGCTGTTATAATTAGGAAGTCTGAAGTAGCAGTAAGCATTAGAAACCTAGTGATAGTTTTGTAAGTTAGGAATATTTATTTATCTGTGACTTTCTTTTGGGTCCTAGAATCATAAGCACTGAGATCACTTTTTTAGAAAATACAAATTATGTTTGAGACTGTGATATGTGATAAGTCTCACTCACCAGAAAGAATTGTGGAAGTTAAACTGAAATCCTGTAGAATGAGAAAGGAAAGAAAAAATAATAAAGTGAATACATTTTAAGCCAAATATAGTTTCAGGCTGCACTGGAAAGACTTAATATTAAATTAGAATTTATATGTCTGCTCTCATCTAAAGAGCAAACCACATGGTAGAACCCTTATCCTTTATCAACATCTTTGCCTATCCTAATGTTAACCACAAGCAAGTGAATATGGAATCAGAGCAGTGTTTTTGCATGCCTCTATAAAACCATCTATAGTGTATACCAGAAAATTATCTTCCAAAGTCTGTCTTAAATTAGCTAATTCTTCATATCTAATATCACAGGTTCCAGAGTGTCTTCCTATTTCTGTCTAGCTGTTAAAAGTTGTATGGAACTTAAAGTGCAAAGTTGGGAATTAGTGTGACTAATGTAGTATCTTCCTGGTCCTCAAGGAATACTTTTCTAAGGGTATGGATATATTATGTTCTACCAAAACTGTATTTATTTGCCATGATGAATGTTTGACCTAGCAAAATGCATTTGACAGTAATAATTCCTTTGTAGAAATGCCTTGGCACCCCAAGCATAAAGGGATTACCCCCAAATCATTACTTTCAGATAGTCACAGAATCTAAATGGTCTTGATTAATTTAAAAATCTAAATGGAGTGAATAAATTAAGTTTAAAGATTTAATCTTAGGAAGTCCTATCACTTTGTGAATCTAGCAACACATGTACTAAGAACCATTAGCTTAGAGCTCTTTTGGTGCCGTAATTATTATTTCTCAGCAACTCGTTTTAGCATCTTATAGTCCAAGTTCGCAATCTGAAAAAAATGATGTTATATCCTATATATAATTTAGAAGGAATATATTAAATTTTAATAGAAAAATAGAAAAAAAAATCCCATTTAGACACAAAAAGAAAATATGCTCTGAGGAACAAGTGGCAGTGAGATTCTTGTTCTGTTCAACGTTGAAGCCTAACCTGAAGTTAGTAAGTAAAGGAGTAACATAAAAAAACAGTATTTGAGAAAAAGCAAGAACTTTTTCAAGCTTGGATAAATGCTTGTAAAATGAGCAAAGGATAAGTAGGGATATAATTTAGGAACTTAATAAAGTGTCTGAAGTTGCAATGGCAAGATCTGAACAAAAGTATTGTTAAGAAAAACGTTAAAAAGGAACTGTTCAAAAGACTTACAGTATAGAACCCACAGGTCTTAGACAGACGGGCAAAGGAAACAAAAGCTGAATTTGATGGTTCAAACCTAGGGGCCTAGGAGGGCGGATAACATTTATGAAAAAAGTCACCAGCTCTCGGAGAAAGTTGAGTTCTGCTACAGGCAGGAGTTTGAATAAAACTGGCACGTGTAATTCTAGAAATGCCCAAGCAGGATTTGAGAAAGGAGACCTAGAAACTGAGAAAGAAATTGGAGCTAGTGACAGAAGCATAGGATTAAGTAATAACTGAGCTTATTAGGAGTGAAATAGGCCTTCAAGTTGCTGATTTGGAAAAAAATCTCACAAAATTGAGGACTGATTTTTTAAATTAGCCTGCACTGTTAACGCGATAGATGAAAGACAAACAGGTGAAGGAGAAAATAGGAGTGATGAGAGAGAGAGCACCAAAACCAGGTTTGTGTAGCAGTTCAGGCAACAGCTACTTAAAAATCTTTGCACCCAGTGCAGAAAAATGACTATGAGATATAAGTCTGGCCAGAACTGGGACCATGACTTTGGTTATCAGACATCAGATTGTTGAAAGAAATGAATAGAAAAAATTTATTTTATTTTTATAATAGCACATAAAATTGAAATCATTGAAAAAAAACAAAATACTAAAATAAAATTCAGTTTGCCCCAATTCTAATATAATATTGTATTTTCATTTTACATATTTTTATTTCTGTATATTCATTAAAAGCAAATATTCACATAATATCTTTTACCATAGATTCACCAATGAACAGAACACACGTGTTCCCTGCCTTCATTGAATTTGGAGTCAAGTGGAATAAGAATTAAACCAATTTTAAACATGCTAGTTAGGCAGAGGATATAGGTGTTCAACCATGCTGGTCACAGGATGTAGGCATTTAGAGGAGGGAGCAGGAATTGAGATAAAATATTTAATAACTAAAGGAAGAACATGGGGGACATCTTTCTTTTTCTGCTTCTGAAAAGGAAAAAAAACTTCTGTGAATTTTGATGTTTTAAAAATGTGGCTGTATGAAAAATCCATATGGATTTCTAGGAAATTACACACAAGGATGGACATCAATTTACCAGCTTTAACATCTCTTTTATTTCTGTAATTGAGTTTATTGATATAATTAGGCTCCAGGGAAAAGAAAATGTATAAAAAGATAGGTTATTTAATATTTTTAAAAGACTAAATTCTTCTCAGGCTTTTTTTTAATTGTTTTCCCAGTTTATTGTTTTTTTTTTCAGTTGCCTAATATTTTAGTGTCTAGAAGCTAAATTGTTTGTCTCTGTAAATTTATTATTTATTTCTTACACGCTTTATAAAGTATAGAAAACTGCTTTTTTCATTATGCTTTCATCTTAAAAAGAAGACACCTTGTTATATCCAGTATATCATTAAAACTAAAAGATGTCTGAAAAACACATGGGCATTTACTAGTTGTAGTTTGGTATGATTCTCATCGTGTTTAGGGCTATTGACATTTTGAGGCCTTGACTATCAAACCAGCTACCTGGTTAGCTATCATATTTTAATCAGTTTCATCAAATCTGGCCTGTCATCTTTGGTTACAATAATTAAAATCTCTTTAAGTTAGCAATTAAAATGATGCAGTAATACAGGCATCAGAAGTACTGCCTTCTCTTCATATTGTACTACCATGACTTTGCACAAATGTTTCTCTTAATTACCTGGCATAATTTTCACATTGCATGAAAGCTCAGAATTTGCAGAATAAACTAAATGTTAAAAAAAACAGCATATCCTTCTTGTACCTAATTGGTTGGATAATGTCCACCATTGGCCAGAATATTATACTCACAGTAAGGTAATACTACAGAAAATACTCTAGATTTTGTAGTGTATTTCAACATGCAGTGTTATCTGCATAGATAACATATTTTATACAGCTTTTAAAAGAAATGATTTTTATAGCATTAGAGTTTTTATTCAACTAATGGTGACATTAGCCAGCTTATACTAAACTTATACTAAACATTAGCTATTGCATATCTAAGCATAAATACATTTATAAAATTTATTCGAGAAAGCAAACTATGTTGCATAAGGGAAGTAAACATGTGGCTCCATAAGCCTTAATGCATTTTGTATTTGAAAGGCATTGAAATAGAGATCTCTCTTTCTCAATGAAAGCAAAGTCTCTGTGTTTTAGAAAACTTTACTTCTGGCAAACAGAGTTGAGATAACTGGCATGTGAAATAGACATTCTTTGTAGAAAGGCCTTTAGTAAGTAATGTAAGCTTGCTGAAAAGTGATACCCAAAGAAAATAAAATATATTCCTCAAACTTTTCTGGCAGAGCTTTCCTGAATCTCTTTGTACTAAAGCATTAATGGATTCAGATTCTTAACTTGAAGATTGTACTTTTATTAGAGTAATTGCTAACCAATTGAGCAACTGCAAGAGAGTTGTGAGTCCAAAGTTTTATAAAACATTTCTTAAGTAATTGTTTGGTCTAGTATGGCAGGTATAAAGACTTTACTTAAAAGTTCAATAAATGCCCACAAAATTTAAATGTTAAAAGTATTTTTCTCTGAGATTTCCCTATTTTCATGCTTCTAAAAATTTATTTAATCTTTTCCTCTTTATTCTTAGCTCATGAGAAGATATAAAAGCTATTTTGTCTCAGAATTCTGTAGAAATATAACTGTTGATTCTATTTTGTCAACCCATCTTTTTGGAATGGTCCATTTTGTTCTGACTGCAAAGTCAGCAGCATCCTAGCTGCTCTCATTCTCTCCAAGCGTGTTTGCCATAATCTGGGGTCCAGCCGTTAGCCTGGTTGGCACAAAACATAAATGAGGCCAAATCTCAGGGTAGCTTGATATTCATCAAGATCACATATTACATGGTTTAATTTACAGAGAGAAATGTAACTGTTAGAAAAACTGGAATGTTCATATCTGCACAAATTTTTCTTCTTAACAATAACAATCATTTTACAATACTTTCCATATACCAAAGCTCTGTTCTATGTGCATTAGCAGGTAGCACCCTACCTAGTACATGTATTTGTTGAATGTTGAGAGTGAATGAGTTCTCTGTCAAATGGAGACTAATAATTGCATCTCCATGTGGTTGTTGTGAGGATTATATGAAATAATACAAATACTGCATTTAGAATATTCCTCATGTTATAGATAAGGAAAGTGAACCCCTAAAGCAACTTAGTACTTGCCCAAGGTAGCACAGTTAGTAAATGATAGTGCTGGGACTTAGACCAAGATATTTTATTCTAGACACAAGTTCTTTACCTCTGTACTGTTCTGGCTTTCAAATGCCAGTTTAGTTATATGTCTTAAAAGAAGTGAACAAGCCAATTATTTGTGACCTGAAGCTTTGCAGTAGGACCAGGGCACTTGATAGCCATTGGCCCATGCCCAGTACTTCCCAGAACATTTCAAATGTTTTGCCTCAGCTACTCTTCTTCACTATGTGTCTGTTGCAAGCAAACACATTTTCGACTAGCACATCCATTCTCCTGATAAGATAATAATATAATTAGGTGATGTTAAAGTCTCATGACCTGGGACCATCTACTTTTTGAAGTTGCTTATGCGTGGATCACTGGCCAGAAACTTGCACTTATTTCTCTACTCCTCCTTCTTGGACAAAACTTTACTACATCTCCCACAAAGTAGCCAAACACCATGCCTGGATTGAGAATAGCTAAAGACTTTTGAATGGCTTCTTTTCAGATAAACGCATTACATGCCAGTGCCTTTGCCATTCTCCACTGTCAGATGAAGGAGTGTATTACTTCTTTCTTTCGTCTGCTTTTTATTATGCTGTCAAGTGGTACTCAAATTAACTTTTTATCTAAGGTAAAACATATGCCCTTCACTTTATATCATTGCAGAGACACATGTAAATGCCATTCTAGTATTAGATAAATGTATAAATCCATATGGGTCTAGAATTAAGTTCTAGTCTGAATGACTTCTACCAGCACTTATTACATATGCACAGTTATATCCTCAATAAATACCTATTAAACGGTTATATCCTCATTTACATAAAGAGCAATCTTTGATTAGACATCCAAGCATGATTATTGCTTCCCTTTTAGACAATAAATTGACATTATTAAATTTAGATTTATTGCTTTTTGTTTTATTTTCTGTTGTTACTTTATAAGATTGATGTGTTTTTGTCATGATAAAGGGGTTGATCCAAGTCAGATTTTACGGCTATTAATTGCTTCCTTGGTAAATATATTTTTAAAAAAGGCAATATCCTTTGTAAAGCATGAGCTTAATATGTAACAATTTTTTGAAAAAAATCAATGGGAGGTTCCTAATCTACTGTAAAGTCTTTCATTTTCACCCAGTTAGAATTCTGCTAATAGCTTCTGCGACTCAACCAAGGAGTCATTAAACAGATGGAACACAACATCTTAGAGCACAAAAATGCATGGAATCAAATTAGAATTTGAAAATGAAAGTAACTTTAATTAAACAGAAAATAACCAAGTAATGACAGTACTTGGACATTTGGTAGTAGTCTGTCCATTTTTAAGACTTCCTAGCCAAAGAATTTGACTATGTCTTATGACAAGAGAGGTGGAGAAAAAACTAGTCTAGGCTCTTCTGGCCATTCGTAAAATCCATTACACCCTTAAAACCCATTACAAAGGAAAACCTTTTTGAAAATTATATTTTAAAGGCTCCTATATTGTATTCAAAGTGGGATATAAGATAGAATAGTCTTTTGTCAAATATCACACCATTCATTGCAGGCTCTTAATATATACTGAGATTGTAGTCAAGTTAAAAAAGCATATGGAAGAAATTCAGAATGTGTGCTTTAGAGTGATCTGGAGTGAGTGGCCATTATGTTCCAGTTTTATGACCTATGGGAGGGATAGTTAATAGAGTGAGAATCCATGTTACAAAGATACTCTAAATATTTTCATTTTTAATCTCCAAAAAGATGAATTTTTACCAGGATTTTTAAAATTTGTTGTCCTGAATGTGTTTTGCTTTTGCTCAAAATACTAACCTATATAAGCATACATGTGGCCTTTTGTATGTATGAGAGAAAGCACCTAACAATCCCTGGATTCACTTCAACCTGTGCTGACCCTAAGTAGATAAACAGTGCAGGATCTCCAGGTTTATGGCTACTCAAGGAGCTCTTCCAACAGCTGTCAGCTCTAGAAATGGAGTAATCTAAGTCTTGATAGAATAGTAGTCTTCAGGCTAGAATATGTGTACTGTCGGGATTACCCTAAGACATTTCAAGGGGAGTTAAAGGGAATCCTCAGCCTTCGCAAGTCTTATTTTCTTAAAAGTGATCAGCCTGAGAAGGCACCTGGGCTGGAGGCCTTCTCGCAGCTTCTCCTTTCCCGCCTCTTTCTCAAATGCCCTTTTTCCATTTTAACAGAAAGGCACAGGCCTCCCTAGACATAGTCACTATGAACATTTCCTTGAGCTATAAAAACCTCTGGAGCACAAAAAAAAGGGACATTGGAAAAGCTTAGTGTGTTTTAAAGTGTAAATTTATAATGCACTGGAGTAAAATTGGGGAAATTAAAGTGAAACTACAATTTCAAAGAAAAAAAGAATAACATAAGATTTTTAAATATCAATGAGAATTTTATTCATGGACTTTAAAATGAATGATAGTGGGACTCAAAATGCTGTGTTATTTATATGCCATGAGTAACAGAGTAATATAGCCATTTCATTTTAATCTCATAATGTTTACAACATTATTTAAACTATTTAAACATGGAATGGGAATAGTATTCTTTGGGGATATTATTTTGTAGCTACATGAGTAGAAATTGTAAAGGCTACAGTTTTGAAGCCATTCCATCAGAGTATATAGTTTTCCATTGCTTATGGTGCTTTTTTAAATCTAGGACTCAGGTGCTTGGTGGTATAGAAAAATGTACTGAAGCACTTGTCACAGTTCATAGCCAATGGCAAAGCTGGGTAGATATCTAAATTAACTTCTGCATAACATCTCTTTGCTGGGATATACCAGCTCAAGATTTGTTATTGCTAAGTTAGGTCAGGAAAAAAAAAGACCAGATAAAGTTTGGGGATTACTTCAAATGTTGGTCATGTATTTTCCCAAAGAAGGCAGTCTTTATATTCATAATTTCATCATCTGTAAAAAGCTATAAAAACTAATTATGCAAGTTTCTTAGAGGTATCTGAAGTCTGTTCTGTCTTATGCATTATATCTTCTGTTTCAAAGGTGCTGATTTTGGATGGACACCAAACCCGTTTTTATCTTTAATATAGCATAACAAAAGATATTATGATCTCAACACCTTATGCTTCATTTCATTAAGAGCTTTTATTCAAATTCAGTAACTGCTCTATTTGTCAAAAAATAAAATCTAAAGAAACATTGAAACTCTGTTTAATAATATTGATCCATGATAAAAAATTTACTTTCAAGTAGAATAGGGATGAACTTTGTTAAGTTTCAACAAATTTGGAAGAGGTGAGTCGTGAAGAAATATTTTTTTTCTCATAATTTAGATTAAAGTTTCAAAACATTTGAAGTCTACCAGCAAAATATGATTTTAAAAACATATCTTTCCTTTTAAAACATAGATTTTTCCAGTTCCTTTGTGAGGCTGAAATCTACCCTGTGGGGTTGCAATACTCACTTAGAAGGCCATTTGCCAGAGATATCTTAAAACTTAATGAGAATTCAGCAAGGTGCAAAGTTAAAGGCAAGAAGGACACATATTTAAAGCAAATCTTTAAAGATCCCCTTGATCTGTATAGTAGCCTCCCTCATGTTGAAGAAAATTTAGTTTTTAGATTTTGGAAATAGTAGCATGATACCCCAGGCATAGAAGAAGATCAGAATTCAAAAAGTTGAAAGGACAGGCCAAAAAAGAAGTGAATATTATTTGAATAGAAAAATACAAAATGAAATTTCACTTAAAATTACTATTTTTTTCTCACCTATGAAATGCTACCTTTCAGTTTTGGACTTCCAAGTTGAAATAAGTGATTATCCTTTCTTCCAGTGGAAAGAAATTTCCACAGTTTTCATGTAAAATGTATTGTATGTGTCTTCATTATTTAATATACTGAATTTTAATATGAGCTACTGTGGTACATTTTCACAACTTAAACAGAACAGTACCAAGAATGTTTAATAGGACATTATCTTTGCATGTTTCAGGTAGTAAAATTCTGAAAAACATGTACTTATTCTTGATCTTTCTATTTAATTGTGGACTGTGAGGATTTGGACTGGAATAAGATTTTGAAAAAGAGTTTTAATGATCTCTGGAAAATACTGAAAACCTGGAATAGTAATACTAAGTTTAGTATACCAGAACATTTACATCTGAACTTAATTATCTCCTGCTGTTGTTCAGCTCCTTTAGATTGACTTACATATCAACCCAGATATTTTATTTTTATACTTTAAATCTTTGTGAGGTTATAAATGTGGGGTTGGAGCTAATTTTTATTTTGATTATATGGAAAACATTGAAGGTACTTTTCAGGATAAAATGTTCAGAGAATAATGTCTTCTTACTGTCTATGGTTAGGTTATTTGACTTTTTGTGTAAATATATTCCAATTTTATAAGAGGGATAATAAAACTCGTTATCTGGGTTATTGAGAAATGTTTTAAAGACAGTTTTTGTTTTTTTGTTTTTTTTTCATTAGGAAAAGTGCTAGAGTGGGGGCCAGGTGCGGTGGCTCATGCCTGTAATCCCAGCACTTTGGGAGGCTGAGATGGGTGGATCGTGAGGTCAGGAGTTCAAGACCAGCCTGGCCAAGATGGTGAAACCCCATCTGTACTAAAAATACAAAAATTAGCCAGGCGTGGTGGCGGGTACCTGTAATTCCAACGAGTTGGGAGACTGAAGCAGGGAATTGCCTGAACCCAGGAGGCAGAGGTTGCAGTACCCTGAGATTGCACCACTGCACTCCAGCCTGGGCAACAGAGCGAGACTGTCCAAAAAGAAAGAAAGAAAGAAAAGTGCTAGAGTGTGTTGTGATTCACTATTTATGGGGAGCACAGCTACATATACATAGAGTAGAATATCTTTTATGTGCTCTCTAATCATCCATTTTATCTGAAAATATAAGGAATAGTTACTGACTCTGACTATGAGAATGTTCATTTTACATTTAAAATTTAGTATGTATTTGAGCGTTTTTCTGATTATTAGCTTAAACCAAACTAAGAAGCACAACTCTACACAATTTATTTCCCTCCTTTTCCAACTTAGTTTCTTACTTTTCATTGCTCTAGTTACGGTTTTTATAAGTCATTTATCAGAAATGTTCTGTGAGATTATTCATATATATTTTTTACTTAATTGATTTTATGTGTTCCCCTTCTCACTTCACTTAAATAGATGAAATTTTATCTCTAAACAACCATTCCTTGCTGCTTTTCTTGTTGTGCTTCTAAATATAGTGACCAATTTTGGAGCTCTCCTACAGTTTCCATTCTTTGTGTTCATTGGATTGATTTCATGATCTGGCCATATTGTTTATTGGAGAGGGCCGGAATCTTTACCCGTACTTAACACATCATGACCCCTGAGTTCACAAGTCAGCTGAGAGGTGGGGAATAGGACAGTGTTAGACTGAAAGCATCACTGAATGGAGTCACTGAAACAGAGATATATAGAGAGACCACCCTGAGGGGACTATTTGCCATAACACTTAAAAAAAAAAAAAAAAACAGTCTTTTAATGGTCTCTTGTTCATTAGTCATCTAAAATCCAAGCACAGAGAATTTTTTAGATGGTCTCCAGAGCAGAGTTTGCTGTGAAATCTTAATTCTAAATCATAGATAATAAATATTATTATAAAATCAGAATACATTTAGAGGCAGGGGTCCTGCACACACCCTATTTTTCTCTCTAGTGTTCTGGGCGAGAGACTAATTAATAATTCAAGGAACTTATAGTGAATGAGAAGCCATGGTTTTGCTTAATTATCAGAATAGCTAGATTGGAGAACAGCTCTCACCCACATGGATGGAAACCTGTTCCATCCGTTTGCAGGTAGAACAGCTGGCAATAATAAGCCCTGCCCATTGGATATGTTGGAAGGTGCCTGTCATGGTGTAGTTGCCATAAAAGAGGAAGAAATGAACATAATTGTAGGCCCTCAGGTCAGAGGGAAGGTGGGAGGAAGCCAGCTTGCTGGTTTTTACACACCCTCTGGCGAACACCCATGCACCTATGAGATGGGTTTGTGTTAGCATCATCTCTGAAAGATTATCCACCCAGGCAAAGAAAGTGATCCATTATGTTTTCACTTTCTTGGAGTGGAGAAGAAAAACAAAGGCCTTTTCTCTAGCCATTTCAAAATTGTATCTATTGGTACGAGTTTTCTTTCTCCTGGAAATGGATTGTTTGACCCTTACAATCAACAAGATTCCAAATTGCATTCATAAAAGCCCTCTAAGGGAAACAGTAGAAATCTTTCTTTCAAAAACCTTCTGTGAAAGCTTGCTGTTATCACAAATGATAATAAAAGACCAAAACACATACCAGTTGTCATCTATAGACTACAGTCCCTAAGCAAATTACTGACTCAAACTATTCATTTGAATTAGGAACATTTCTGATATTATTTGAAAAGAATATTCTATTGTATACCTATTAGAGGCAGTAGAGTTAGAAAGATTATCTGTTTGTGTTAACACTTTCCATAAAATCCCACATAATGTATAAAAAGCATAGCTTATCCATTTTACCTTGGATTATAAAAATCTTGGCTGGGCCCAGTGGCTCATGCCTGTAAGCCCAACACTTTGGGAGGCCAAGGCAGGCAGTTCATTTGAGGTCAGGAGTTAGAAACCAGCCTGACCAACATGGTGAAACCCTGTTTCTACTAAAAATACAAAAAAAAAAAAAAAATTAGCTGGGCATGGTGGCACATGCCTGTAGTCCCCGCTACTTGGGAGGTTGAGGCAGGAGAATCACTTGAAACTGGGAGGCGGAGGTTGCAGTGAGCCGAGATCACACCAGTGCACTCCAGCCTGGGCAACCGAGTGAGACCCCATCTTAAAAAAAGAAATCTTGAAAGGTATTTTATTTGTTTTATACTTCTTCAAATATACCTCGAGAATAAAGAAAAATAAAATGGCTTCATTAAAGTATTATTTTAAAACATTTTTTAAATACATTTATTTGTAACAATAATCTATATAGTAAATTTTTGTAATTTGGAAAATGTAATAAGTGATAAAACTTACTCAGGAAAACCGTGCATAACTTTAAAAGAATAGTACTAAAATGCAAACCATGGTGCCATTATCTCTCACTAAATCCAATTCAGCAGTTCTCTACTTTTTTCTCTAGAACTCATGAGCCAACCAGAAGATGAAAGAGTATCAGATGCTAAAACAAAGATGATCAAATAATTATGAGTGATGTTGCAAGGCAGATAGGGAATTGAGAGGCTTCCTAGTTTAATCACATCAAAAGAGAACTTTTAGAAAAGCAGTTTCCTAAAGCAGTTTTCCCAGCGTGGAGACTGCAAATGAATAGAAGATGGTGATAAGACACTTAACTCTTCCTCCCAATGCATGCTCTCTTTGTATAAACAGAAGAGAAAGGGAAACTCAATTAGAAGAGGAGGATAGAAACCTACCCCTATCTGCTCTGTGATTTTCCAGTTAGCTTCTTACTCAACTCCCCCTTGGATATCTCAAAAGTTTTTCTTTGACACTCTAGGAACCTCTTAAAAATCACATCCTACTATTGGTGGCCAAAAGCTTAAATTTTCAAATTTGATTTACAGATAAATCCTCTTGAGGGGAAAAAAACTGATTTTGCTTCGTGGATGGAGTCTGTTGTATGTATAAACTTGTAAAATAACTACAATTAGATAAAAACAATTCCTGACCATTGAACTCTGTTTTAAAATACAGGTGCAACAGCTGCAGCCCGGAAGGAGGTGATCAGGAACAAGATCCGAGCAATAGGCAAAATGGCCAGAGTGTTCTCAGTGCTCAGGTGGGTGCGTTCATCCTCTGTTTCTGTCTCAAATTTTATTATGTGTCACTAATAAATACTTTAATACTTTCATCTGGTAATTTAAATATTTTACTAGTGAATATTTGCCTTTCATTTTTTTTTGCTTTTAAATTAAAAATTAAAGGAAGAATATTAAATATAGAAATTGTCAGTTTCTCATTATTTTAGTTAAATTGCAATATACTAAATTATTTCTGTTAAGAAAGTCTGCAAATGAATTGCATCACATTTTATTCCTCTATTTGGTATAGGACTTTAAAACGTTGATTTCACAATAGGTTGAACATCTTATGAAACAGGAAAAGCTATTGTAATTTTTTTGTTTTGTTTTTCATTCTAGTTCTGTGGTGAAAGATCTATTTATCAAACACATTTCACTAGATTTCTAGGAAATAAGCATCAGCCATAAAGCTATTCATGTGAACCTATATTATTCTAATTATTGAGAGGAAAAAAATACTTAATGTTTCAATTTCCATATAGTAGTATATCTTATAAATAGATCATGAATCATATTATTATTAGAAAACAAATATTTTCATAAAGGAAACTCCAGTTATTTCTAGATAATATAATCTAACATATTTTTCTTCAGAAGATTACTTTAAAATATGATGTATTTATATGTAAGGAATATACAGTCAACTCAAAATAATACATATTGACAAGTAAATAGGAATACCTTGGGAAATAATGTATATACAATTGGATAATTTAATGATCTCATGTTTTGCTGAATTTTTGCCTCAGCGCCTTCCAATAGAGTATCGACACTGGCTCTTTTGATTTCTCCTCTTGCTATTTCTGTCTTCCTCCTGGTACAGTCACAACAGAGTGACTGAAATGACTTCATGCCAAAAGAGGGAGCTATGAGAAGGATGAAAAGCATTGTCCTTTTCATCCAGTGGTCTCAGAGACACCACATCACAGGCAGTGAGAACTCTGTGGCAGCCAGCACAATCACGACAAGTCGTGTTCAAGTTGAAAATAGAGCATCATTGCTCCCTTCCATTACTGAATGAGGCTACCTTTGCTCTCTTGCTCTTCTGACTACATTTTCAGGGCTTATTCATTCATGCCATAAGTAAATGTAGTAAAACTTAAAGCATTGATTATGTACCATGGAGAAAAGAAATAAAGCAATACAGAGATAGAGCAAGTGGGAGATAAAAGTTCTTTATCTTATCTCCCACTTGCTCTACTTTCTGTGATCAACAAAAAACTTTCTGAGTAATGGTATTTGGGCAAGCATGGGTGACGTTCGTGAAGAAATGGGGTAAGGGAGTTCAAGGCAAAGAAAATAGCAAGTGCAAAGATACTGAAGTAAAGACAAAGCTGGCAGTTCTGAGGACCACAAGAAGGCCTGTGTGGCTAGAAGAATGTTCTATGGGAAGAAAGGAGTAAATGAAGGTCATAAGCTCAGTTGGAACTCTGAGTAAGCACTTGCGTATGTATTGTGCCTCAGATTTACCAATAATGCTCTTATTATTCTGTCTGAAGTCTCTATGTGGAAAAGTAAACATAGCTCTAGAATTTTGATGGACTATCCCATGATAAATGGACTATTTGAACCCAGGGATCAGTGACTTGACTTAAAATTCCATGTTAGTAGAAAATAAAAACAAGCTGTATATTACTGTTTTTCTATAATAAAAGCATCCATAGCACATATGTAGAATATAGAGAGATCCTATCCAGAAAAAAAGTAAGTTAAGCTTAGTAGATAATGGTTAAGCATTAAATGTATACCAAGCACTGAATTAGACAATCTACATACCAAACTGGAATGCCAACCAGAGAGATAATAGAGTAAGAAAATAAAGTGTGTGCTAACTACGTGAATAGATACCCTGCTGTGGCATTAGACAGGAAGGAATCCTGTGTTTCCTGACTGGAACGTTCATAAAGAGGTTAACACTGGAGGAGTGCTATGAAGGATAGGCTGGATTCCAGGACAGGGAGAATTATGGTGAAGGCATTCCTGGAAGTGGAAAAATTATCAGGAGCACAGCCATAGAAATTCTAAGAGCAATATCAATGGCCTCCTTTTATGGGGCACTTGCTAAGTGCCAGGTCCATGCCCCATGTTATGCACATCTGACAATAATCAACACAGGAAACTTGCAAGGTCGTGGTGACTTTACTGTGAGGAAACTGAATCTGAGAGAGGCTAAGGAGAGTGTCCAAACTCACTAATTTTGGGAGCACCACTGATGAGAATCTTACTCAAAGGTATGCTATGTAGTCTAGTATAAATTCTAAGCAATATTAGTAATGAATTCTAGATGTATAAATTGACTGACTGGTAAAAGACATGAAGGTCAACAAGGAATCTAGTTAAAAAGGAGGCCGAAAATATATTGAAGTCCATATCCTTGAGTGCTTTGAATAGCATGTTAAAGTATTCAGTTTTTCTGTGTGTAGGCAATCAGGAGTCATAGAATTAACTTTCATGAGATTTGAGGCATCTCTAACTCATGTTTCACTATATATGTTAATAGCAACATGAAGATTGGCTAGCATGGTGACATATAACACAAAATTTAAGTTAAAAAAAAATTAGGATGCTTTTGAAGTAATCATCCAAGCAAAAGGCTGAACCAGGCTATGGCAGGAGAAATGCAAAGGAAAGAACAAATACAAGAAATGTGGGAAGATAGATTGTGATTCAGTAATACGGATTGTGGCACAAATTTGTCAGATATACTTGCCCAACATGTTCTTTACAATTTGGAAATTTACAACATTATAAGGGAACCAGCAAACTGTCTGTCAGCAGTCCTTGCATATAAAATACGAGCCTGTTGCCTCGGATTCACCAGTCAGGTAAATGCATGTAAATGAGGCTTTGTTTCAAATTGAGCGTCATGAGGAAGCAGCAAGGCAGGACAGCAATTGTCCTGCCAGGTGTGGAATCTCAGGGCCCAACAATGGAAGAGCATCCACCTCAACATTTTGGGAGCTAACTAGACAGCAGTACTATGAGCTCTGGCATTGGCTGTTGCCAAGCCCTTAATGGAGCCAACCCTGCAGTGTGGACAGGTACTGTTACCCTTCCCAGCCACAGAGCATCGAAGCCCAGTTCTCTGGATCTGTGAGCTCTCTAACACCTTTAATATATCTCTTTCCTGTTAAAATTAGCCAGAATAGATTTCCATTGTTGGCTCTGCGCACCCTTACCTATGTGAGAGGTTATAGGAGAGAGGAAATATTCCAGAATATTCTACAGAGGTCCTAGTCTATACCATTGATAGGATGCTATTATCCAAGGAGGAGGAAGTATTCTTCAATTTAAATATCTAACAGATGTTTGTTAGGAAGAGTAGGATGAGCTGAATTTGGCAGAGCATTTATGTAGAGGCACTTAGAAATGCTGCCCTGGAGGTTCAGAAAGAGGTGAGGGTTAGTAATACCCATGTAAAAATAACACAGAGACAAGAGTGCAGCAGCATTAGCTGATGGTCTTGCTAAAGGAAAGAGTGATAGGTGAGAGAAAGAGGCACGAGAACTCTTCACAACATTGCTTTCCAACAGAAATGTAATGTGAGCCACATCTGTCATTTTAAATTTTCTAGAAACCACAGTAAAAGGGGTAGAAACAGAAACAAAATAAATGATTATTAATTTTATAATGTAGCCTATTTCACACAAATATACAAAATTTTATCATTTTGACATTTGATCAATAACACTTATTAAAGGGACATTTTCTATTCTTTTGTACAAAGTCTTTGAAATCCCGTGTGTATTTTACACTTACAGAACATCTTGACTAGTCATGTCTCAAGTGGTTAACAGTCACATGCAGCTGGGGCCTACATATTAGAAAGCATAGGTCTGGAGATAGAGGAAGAAGATCAGCCTAGGAACTGAGAAGATGTCAGAGAAGGAGAAAGAGAACCAGAAAAAAATGCATTACAACACTTAGGGCAAAGAGTCTTTCAGGAAAGAAAGCATGGTCATCAGAAAAAATTACTGCAGAGATATGAGTTTGAATGAGAACTCAACAGAGATTGTTGGAATTGAAAAATGAAGAAGCTGCTAGAAACCTTTGAGGACATGGGCTCCTGTGAGGCAGGAATGGCAGTCACAATTAAGGGAAGTAAGGAATGTGGTTGAACGAGAAAGAAAAACAGAGCAAGGAAGGAAGGAAAATGACCGCCTTCTATGCTGAGGTTTTTGTATACAGTGTAACATTTAATCCTCATAGAAATCCTATAATTACAGATGAGATTTCATTAATAAGGAAGCTAAAGCCCAAGAAAGTTAAATGATGTCCCAGCCTCAGTCTTATGACTGGGATGTTAGTCTGAGTGAGTGTGGCCCCCACAAAGATGTGATTTCCCAAAAAGATCTTTCTACTGTTTGTATAAAATTAAAATTTTGAAGATTAAAAAGAATACTCCAGATTACCAGAAAATTTTTGTAGCTAAAAAACTAATAATTTACTTGGCTTTCTCAGAGCCTTATGGGTTGTAACTGTTTATTCGTTGAGTCCCATGTGTTTTTGGTGGGTTTTGTTTGTTGTGTTTTTTGGGTGTTTTTGAGACAGCTTCACTCTGTTGCCCCAGCGGGAGTGCAGTGGCACAGCCTCAGCTTACTGCAACCCCCGTCTCCAAGGTTAAAGCGGTTCTCATGCCTTAGCCTCCCAAATAGCTGTGATTACAGGCACAGGCCATCACACCCAGCTAAAATTTGTGTATTTTTTAATGGAGACAGGGTTTCACCACGTTGGCCATGCTGGTCTCAAACTCCTGGCCTCAAGTGATCTGCCCAGCTCAGCCTCCCAAAGTGCTGGAATTACAGGCGTGAGCCACTGAACCCAGCCTGAGTCCCGTTTTTAATACAGAATTTGACACAAGATTCTGCATGCAGGAATTATAATCACTCATGAGGCAAAAGCCATATTTTGAATATGAATGTAAAGAAAAATTGTGTTCATTCTTTAGAGATACTCCCAATTTTCCCAAATCATATTACAGTATTCAGTATATTTCTTTATGGGACCTCTGGCGGTTTGACAGACCACAAAAACTGAAAAAGTTTGAAATACCTGTATGAAAATAAGCAATAATTAATTCTCTCAAACCTATTATTTTTAAGTAAACTTTGCAGTAAAGGATACAGAAATCTAAAATATGGGTTCGATTTCCATTCTCCATTCAGCTTTTACTGGTTTTTTTACAAATATTTTTGAAATGTGGGCTGTGAACCAGGCACTGTTCTAGTCTGGGTGCTGTGGGTGCAGCAGTGACTAAAGCAGACAGGAACCCCCGCTTTCATGAGGCTTGTCTAGCTGGGGTAAGCAGGGGGTGGGAGGGGAATAGAGTAGACAGCAGACCAAAAATAAGCAAGTAAACACACTGTATCGTTTTTCAGGGTGATAAGTGCCTTAGATAAAAATAAAATCGGCAAAGAGAGAAAGAGTTGCGAAAGGGAATTTTTTTTTTTTTTTTTTTTTTTGAGACAGAGTCTCACTCTGTTGCCCATGCTGGACTGCAGTAGCTCAATCTTGGCTCACTGCAACCTCTTCCGCCCTGGTTCAAGTGATTCTCCTGCCTCAGCCTCCCAAGTAGCTGGGATTACAGGCTTCTGCCACTATGTCTGACTAATTTTTGTATTTTTAGGAGAGACAGGGTTTCACCGTCTTAGCCAGGCTGGTCTTGAATTTCTGACCTCGTGATCTACCTACCTCAGCCTCCCAAAGGGCTGGGATTACAGGTGGTTATTCAGGAGTATTATTTTAAATGGTATTCCAAGGAAGTCCTTGCTTAGGAGGCAATATTGGAGCGATGATTAAGAAGGCAGAGTGGGAGTGAGCCACACAGATGCCAGGGGAGGAGGATGCAAAGAAAGTGCAGCGCCCCTCAGTGGAGTGTGCTGGGTGTGTGTGAGGACATGTGAGGACATGTAAGGAAAGTGGACTTTGGTAGGAAATGTGAACCAAGAAATGGGTAAGAACAGAAGAATGTGAGGTAACTAGTTTCTTTAAGGCCTTCGTGGAACCTGCCTTTCACCTGTCAGGAGAGGAGAAGCCATTAGAGAGTTTGAATACACAAGTGACAGGATTTGGCATAGATATGAAAAGGCTGACCCTGGCTACCATACTGAGAACAGCTGTGGGAGGAGGGGGCAAGAGTGTGACTCCGATGGAGCAGAGAGACCATTCGGAAGGCTGCTGCAGTCCAGGTAGGCGATACTGGTGGTGAGCAAAAGAGGGTAGTCACAGAAGACTGTATTTTATATGATTTTATCTATATGAAGTGTCCAAATGAAACAAATCTACAGAAGGTGAACAGAAGTTATACAGGGCTGAAGAAAGTTGGGAGTGACTGCTTAACGGGTGTGAAGTTTCTTTGAGGGATAATGAGAATGTTCTAAAATTGATTATGGTGATGGTTGTACAATTCTATGAATATATTAAAGACCATCGATTGAATCCTATACTTTAGGTTACTTGTATGCCGAGTTTACATCTCAACAAAGCTGTTGTCGAAAGAGATGAGGTAGTAGCTTTGTGAAAATTGGTAAGATACTAGAAATATTTTGAGGGTAGAGCCCTTAATATTTACTGATGGAATTAGGATGAAAAGAGTTAAAGGGTGATCCTTTACTCTTAAGTAACTAAAAGATGGAATTACTAATTTCTGAGTTGACACAGATTGTGGAAGCAGCAGTTTTGGGGAGAAGTTCAGGAATTCTGTTTGAGTCATGCGAGACACCTTAGTAAAACTTTGGAGTAGATAATTCTATATCCTAAACTCTCTCCCTGTATATATATATAGATATATATGTGTGTGTGTGTATGTATATATACACACAAGTATATGTATGTGTGTGTATATGTGTATATAATATACAATTTGTATTTTAAAGATTTTTTTCTGGTTATGTAGGATTTCAGTATCACTATGCGTTTACTATTATTTCATGGTTAATTATGAGGATTTAACAATTCAAAATGATTAATAATGATTAATAGTGTCAAGTAATTAATACATATAATTGAAATAATGATGTACTTAAAACTGATTGTATAACAATTGTCATGCTGAGTAAGAAAATGATTTTATATTAGCAAATCAGTAGGGAAAGTGACAGAAAAAAAAAGCTGGGAAATTTTACCAGTAGGTTTATTGGCTACTTGCCATTATTTTATGTGTTTTTCATGTAACGTCTAAATTACTGAATTCCTTAATTTCTAAAAGTCCCCGAATATAATTCGGGATTCCCAAATCTACAGATCAGATTTTTTTTTTCCAATCTCCCGTATGCTCTTGTTTGGTTTTTTTGTTTGTTTCTGTCAGATCAAATCACTTCCACTTATTTTGGCTGAGCCTTGGCTGAAAAACTTACATCAGTACTCTCCATGGCTCACTTTTAACATACAGAATGCACAACAAAACTTTGTATTGTGATGCCTGATTACAAAATCAAAATGGTTTTCTCTACCTTCAGCACTCAGAAACTGAACCTCCCTAATTGGACAATGTAAACTTTATTGTAGCAATTGTTTATGGAACATTACTAGTATAGAAATAAATTAAAATAAAGTATGTTAAAAGGATTCAGAGAACCAGGATAGAGGGAGATATGGGTTCTTACATGCATTTTTTTCCTTTGAGTCATTTCTTTTTCACAAAAGAAATTAAAGGTTAATGCCACTTCTCATTGTGCCTTCCAGAGAAGAGAGTGAGAGTGTGCTGACGCTGAAAGGCTTGACCCCGACTGGCATGCTCCCCAGTGGAGTACTTTCTGGAGGGAAGCAAACCTTGCAAAGCGGTAAGCAGGCCGATGGGTATGACTGTGTGCTGGGGCATCGCAGTCAGCTGTGTCATTAGAGCCCTGATTTATTCATTCATTTAAGCTCTGTCTTGGTCTTCAGTTCTTCTCAGCTGCAGAAGGGCTGAAACCCCAATCAGTTTGATCAGTTGTGTCCAACATAATAGCTCCCTCATTCTCTGGAATGTGGTCTTTACTCCACCTTTTCCCCATTCCTTCATTCACATGTTAATCTACGTATTCAGGCCTAACTATAGGACAGCTCATTTAGGTTGCCTACATGCACAATAGGTTTGATGACTTTGAGCCAGTCAGTTGTCAAAAACAACTTTTTAATTACATTTTTAATAAGTGTTCCAGTTAGCTGTTTCATGTATGAGATTAACACATATACACACAAACACTAAAATACACCTGTAAGTCTAGATTTCAGGGAGATGATTTCATTATCCTCTTGAATGGAAATTGGGAGCCATACATGTGTTTTCTCTGATTTATCAGTTGAAAACATAAGAGACTGAGTAGAATGACATTTTATTTTTGAAAAAAAGAGTAACATTTCCTTTACAATGCAGATTTTGTGTCAAAATGTGTAGCTTTCTAGACCAGTACCATCCAACAGAACTTTTTGTGATGATGGAAAGTTCTGTATCTATACAGAAGCTACATATGACTGTTGAACATATAGCAAATATAACCAAGAAACTAAATGTTTTATTTTACCTAATTTGTATTAACTTTAATTTAAATAAGCCAGGGAGCTAGTGTCTACCGTGTTAGCAGCACAGCTCTATATATTCTTTCACTTTTGTTACTTTTGTTATCAATTTTAATAGATACTAACATTTAGAGTACAATTTAAACAATAGAAAATTGCTATTAGATGAGGCTTTAAAAAAATTAAAATGAAAATATGCTATGAAATTTTTCAAAACATTCTCAGCCTCTTGCTTATTTTCTTGTATCTTTCCTTGAATCTTGTTTATATTTTCTACCCCTACCCATCAACCTAGAAGACTCACTATTCCTATTTATGTAATTTAGATACACTTCTACATGAAGAGTAATAATCAACTTCATGAATATAGTATTTCTGAATGATCACATCATGGCTGCATCACGATTATTTTCTTTCTTTTCAGATGAATGATTCCAAATCAGTGTCTTTTGAGTTTTTACAAAAATATTTTTAAATGAAACTAAGAAGACACATAGTATTGAGAAGTAAACCACCCCCTGCAACCGCCCACTTTAAATTTACAGCTAGGAACTTTTTTAACAACTTGTAAAAAAAAAAAAAAAAAAGTTTTTCTACCAAATTAAATATCTCACTAAAACATTAGCATAAATGGATTATTTATATGTCCAAAATGTACTCTCTACCTAACTGACTGAAATCTAGTTTCTGATAAGTACAATTTAAGATATAGCAGGTATATTGTCAGAAACTGTGGACTACATTTGCTTTAGAACATTTAATAGTGGGCACTACATAGTTCTAATATGTCAGTGTTGGTGTGATTCTGGATGTTTTGCTTTACTTTTACACTTAAGTTACTTAAGTTTTTCCAGTTCTTTGTTTCATTTCCAGATTTTTACCTGTGTTTTTACTTAGGTTATTCAGCTTTCTTTTATTTTAAATCCATTGGTTTGTGTTTTTCTATGTTGAACCTATACACAAACACACATCCACATAAAAGACATATGGAACCTTTCTATATGGGTTTGAAAAATTCCTATATATTTTAAACCACATACATTGATACGACTCCAAAGTGTATTGCCTGATGTCCTTCAGTTTGTCTAAAAGGGGAAACTACTAACGTCTTTGTTATGTAGCTCTTCTCTCCATGGTGGTAACCATTCTCCATTTTTATCATAAGGAATATAGACTCCACTGCAAGTAAATTATAGTGCACATTTTTGCAGTTGCTATAGTTTTAAAATCTTGAATTATAAGAAAAATGCAAATTAAAGTCAAGGGGTAGAATTTTAATATTAAACATTTCAGAGTTACAGAGAAGTTTTGCATTTTAAGATTTAATTAGGGAAGTATAAACTAACCTTAATAACATAGAAAGACTCACACACTTATATAGTGAAAGTTTAGATCCTAACCTTATTACATAAATTGCTGATAAAGCAATGAGCTTTTAAAGTTCTGCCTCTGAAATATGCTGTTGCTGCATATTTAGATGAAACCTCATACAGATATATGAGTTTTCAGTATTTAGGCTGCCTGTTCTTTAAAATGCTGATAGAATTATTGCCACTACTGGTACATTCCCACTTGATTTGTAACATTTCGAGAATTTTACTTCCAAAAAGAATATTCCAGTAAGGAAAAGAAAACATAATTGGGCTTGCTGGAAAAAGAAGTCCAGACTATATTGTTTGTTTCCTTTTTTCTTTTTCCTTCACCCTCTTCCTACCCACCGACCCCCAAATTAAACATGCCTGATGTGTTTATCTTTAAGGAGTCACATGCATTATCTCCTTAGACACTGTGATTTTTGTTTTTCCTGTAAATTAAATCCCCCTGCTTTTGCATCACATTAGGAAATAGTGCTATTTAATATTGGCTAGTGTGAATGATCCCACTGATACTGTGGCACTGCCATTTTGTCTGGCATTTTTAAACTAAATCACCAAGCATAGCAGAGGTTTTATAGTAGCCTGTGAGAGTCAGAAGCACAGTTGAGATTTACATAATCCCTTATAATTCAGTTCATGTAAAAGAAATTTTCCTATTTTCCTCAAGGGTTAATTGTTTGTTATTTATTTAATAGGCAAAAACCTAAGCATTTAATTCAGATAGGCATATCCCGCTCATAAATTAAACACAATTTCTGTGGTGTTTTTTTTTTTCTTTCTTTTTAGCATTTCTGTTTTGTTGTGTGTGCCAGAATCTAGCACTTACAGGAACATTAGTTCTCTTAGCTCCTTTGATGGTCACTGATTTGTTCTTAGAGTTAAAAAATCCTCTGCTCATTTTTCTCATTCATTTTGCACCCCCTTTCTTCTCTTCAGCTACTGTTGAGGCTATTGAGGCTGATGAAGGTAAATTGGCCAGTCCCCTTTCTGTTGTACCTGCAACAGATAAGGGCTCTGCTGGGTGTATTCATTTTTTTTGCTGTAGCTTGTACAGAGTGTGTGGGTGTTGAGCTAACAGTTGTGGCTCAGTATTAACCAAAATGTTCTTGCTTTAAAGGGGAAAATGTCCTTCTATGGTTTGTTTGTTTGTTTCTTTCCCTTAAAGCTATGTTTGACTTTTGTACATGATGAATAGTCTAATCACAGAAAACAAAAGGATTATATATTTTGAATGATGTGGGGTGGGGGTTATGGCAGCTGTTTTGACCAGTAGCTTATAAAACAGTAATCTCTGAGCTGAACCATGTCCCTCCCTCAAATCACTTTCAGGAAGCACTGAAGGGAATAAAAATAGCCGCCATAATTCTAGTCTTCGGAAGTTCGTAGCCAAAGGAAAAAAAAAACACGTTCATTTAAATAGCGCTTTGTTGTAGTTCAACATTAATTTATGTCTCTTAAAAAATATTCCAACATGAGACAGCTGTATATGAGATGAACAGTTCTGGTAATCTTAAATCAAATTTCAACCTACTGCTATTTGTATGAGAATTATCACCAGCAAAATATTATAAAGAGTTCAAAAGGGTCTAGCGGCTGTGGAAGTGGCCGATAACAAGAATAGCGAGTATCAAGTAGCACTCAATTGATGAATGTGTACTGAGTGTCTGCTCTGTGCCAGGCACTGTACTAGGAGCTGCAGGGGAAATCGAGAAGTGTCCATCTCCAGCTGTGTCCTAGCACTGCTCAAGGACAGTAGAATTCAACTCTTTAGTAATTGCTTTTTACTGACTGCTTTTTAAATACACAGTTATAAGAGAACTGCATATCAAAATAGGTTTTAATATTATACATGCAATATCCTTTGGAAATTTCAAAAACAATAATTTGAAGTTCCCCTTTAAAACAAAATTCTTCAGTTGTATTTTGTTCTTGCAAGGTAACTTTTTTGTTTTTCTCAAAATTATGTGCATATGGTCCTTTGGTATGATGTAAAAAGTGCCACTTCAGACTCCTCCAATTTGTATATGATTTGGACATGGTAGGGGAAACGATAGCACTGTAAGAGAAAATACAACTGCTTCCTAAATAGCAGTGAACACACTGCTATTTATGTGGGAATTCTCTATTCCTCTTGGCAAATTCTAATCTGCAGTGTGCATTCTTGTTGATAGTTTGGCTGTTTTCTGTGGTTTCTGTGACTCTGTGTTGTGTTAAGTATACTACCAATGTAAATTGCTAATACCCATTGTCTGACCAGCAACTACAGCAGAGCACATTCTTCCATACCAGGATGGACAAAAATGATTAGAAATGGAGCCCCATTCCAGAAGTATGCATTGTTCTAGCTAGATTTTTAATTTTAACACTTCCACCCTATTGGCTTTTAAAACCTAGAAATTCCACTTTTACCATTTAAATTAATTAAATCATTTCATAAATGATAATGATGATAAACTTTTGTTACCTGTTAATTGTGATGAAATTATATTCACAGTAGTCTAATAAAACAGTAGAGTACCACTTCGTGCCATTCTTTTGTACTTCAAAATAATTGAGTTAGTTTTCAGGGTGGGTGCTCGTTAGACAGCTCTATTATTTTGCAATTTATGACTAAATTAGAGAAGAATTAACAAGCTTTGCTTTGGGCCTTGGTCTTTCCGCATTTCCCCATCTTATTCCTCTCACAGTTGACTAATCACCATTATGCTAACCTTTAAAATGCAGAGGGGGAGAAAGTATTTCTCATCGTTCAATGAGTATTGAAACGCGTGTATGTCTTTTAGGAATCTAATCCATACTAATGAAAGGCACTGCACATTTGTGTAGGAATGGCTGGTAAAGTTTCAGCTTGAAACTGCTTTCCTTCCCCCTCCCCTGCCCCAAATAAGGTTGGGAGGATAAAGGTACCATGAAATTCTCCTCAATCAGCCATGGTGATGCAGCCCAGTGAGCATTGGTGATTGGCCCTGAAATACCTGGTTTGCACTTCACAGGGAGTAAAGCAAACTGATGTCATTGGTTCCCCATTTATGTGTTTTATTTGCAGCTCACCAGTTGGTATACTCACTGAAGAAATCATTAAGTTTTTTGTACAAATGCCTTACCTTTCTCTGTAGCACACTAAAGATTACGTTAAACAAACAAACAAATAAAAATTAAATATCACTCCCACTTTGAGAATTCCATGTCTTAATTGAATAGGACCAAAACCAGCTCAATTCATTTTTGCTAAATATTGTGAAAGGCATTTTTTTCCTTGTTGTTATTTAGCCATCACTTACATCCACATTGATCTACTGAGTTTTTCTTTTATTTAGGCAGTAATGGATACCAGATGAACATCAGTTTGACCTGTTCACTGCTGAAGGGCAGACAATGCGTTTCTACTTAGTGATTTTATCTTGACTTTTTTGAGTTTCTCTTACCTTTTCACTCACTCCACATGCTTCCAAAGTTGAGTGGAGAAACAGGAGTTTATAATTTCAATTTTTTTCATGCCATCATTGAGTTGCTTGCCAAGAAGTTCTTTCTGGGATTTTGAGATGGCATGGAAATGCTCTGGTTAATTTCTTTTCTAGCTCCTTCTAGCTTCTGCTTTAAGCCCTTTACTAGGTTTTTAGGTATAGCAGGCATAGTGATTCCACTGAATTTGCCATTACCAGCACAGTGGAAGAATACAAAGAGGGACATGCTGCAGCCTACTAGGCCAAGGTGTTTGATGCAGTTAATCATGCTAATACTGTAGCCAGTTGATACTGGTTCTAGAGGCTAGTCCCTGAAAGCAGCTTTCCTCTTTATGTGTCCACTTTGGATTTCTTTAATCTAAACGCTCATGAAGACAGGAGAAATGCTTACATCTTAATAACTTCAAGAGGACATTTTGGTTGGCAAGAGACATTGGCTGTTTTCAAACCTTTGGTTACCTCCGAGTATGGTAAGGAGTCTGTTGTGTGGTGTGCAGGTCCCGTCACTTTGTTCTTCACTGAAGGATTCCCTCTCACTGCGAAATCTCTAACATCACCTGCTGCAACAGCTGTACCTTTTGTTTTCCTTTGGATAATTCTGTTTTTCTTTTTTAATGGTTTTCTGTTTAGCTATCAAAGGATTTTCACCACAACATAAGATCACTAGCTTCGAGGAAGCCAAGGGCTTAGACCGAATTAACGAGAGGATGCCGCCTCGCAGAGATGCCATGCCCTCTGACGCCAACCTTAACTCCATCAACAAGGCTCTCACCTCAGAGACTAACGGCACGGACAGCAATGGCAGCAATAGCAGCAATATTCAGTGACCACTTCCTGTTCACTTTTTTTTTTTTTTTTTTTGAGCTGCAGGGCATGATGGGGATTGCTGCATATCAGCAGTTGGATGTTCTTGCCTCTGACAGTAGCTTATTTGCTCTGGGGGCCAGGAATTGGATTCAGTTTACACTATCATTAAAAAAGAGGGAAAGAGATAGTAAACTATATTTTGGTGGGGGTGGTGATTAAACACCTCTTTTGGGTATGCCTTTTAAAAATGCTTATAGAGAAAAAAAAATTTAAAAAGAAAGCTAATGCTAGTATATACTGCAATGTTAGGGGAATGAACATGTTTTCCTACTGCATTGGGGACTTCTAGATAGGTTAATGAAAGGCCTTTTATTCTGTTACTGGACATGAAAACTTTGTCTAATTTCTTACTCTATTGTACGTTTACAGTCGCAGCACTAAAAATGGATGACATCAAACATTTTTAACAAAATGATGTACAAACTAAGGACTATTTATTGATAATGTTTTGCTACTCTTGTCAGACAATGGCTATAAACTGAATTAGGCAGTCTTAAAAAAAAAAAAAAAAAAAAAAAAAACAGAAAAAGAAAAAAAAAGAACGTTGCAAATTTGTTAAAATGCCAAAAAGACAGTTTAATTTTGTACAGATTATGCTTACCTCAGGTTTCTTTAGTGTGCTTGAATGCCCTTCTTTCCATATAACACTTATCTTATTAATTTGGCAATGAGTATCTTTTCTTTAAGTTTAAAAAAAAAACTGGAATAATTACATCTATCTTTTTTTGCTGTTTATATTTAGGGGTTTTTGTTGATAAAATCAAGTCTTGGTTGTGGCTTGCTGAATTAAATATTTATGAGTGGTGCATTTTTAAGTATAGTGAACAAGACACCATATTAAGTACAGTGATAAAGCATCTATATTCTGTAAAAAAAAAATCTGCCTATGCATGTTTTTTAAGAAAAAAAAAACGGCTGTATCGGCCTGTATGGGACTGTAATGCGCTTAGTGGTCTGACATATACTGGAAATGTATGTATACTGGCGTACTTTATATTCTCTAAAATGCTTAATGCCTTTGAAATTTTGTAATCAAAAAAAGCTTTGAAAAAATCTAAAGGGGAGAGTATTCTTTAAAGTTTTTAACATAAGCTTGTCAGTGCACATGTAGATGGTTAGCATGTTTAGCAAACCTTGTGAAATTATAATAAGTTTGTAGTTACATGTGAAACTCTAAATGCATGGTAACTGTTAACGTCATAACAGTTTAGTTATTTTGTTCTGTTCTGTCATGTGCCACAAAATATGTACTTTTTTCACTTTTTTCCCTTTGTATATCAGTTACGGGTTACAACTGGTTCATTCTGAAAACAACAACAAAAGTCCATTCATATTTTTTAACAATTGTATAAGTGCCCAAGTAATTCACTACAGCCTAAAGCCTTGCCTTTGTAATTTGACTTCTGACATGTTGGCAATCAAAGCATGCACTTGTAACAATGAAAAAGAAAAAGCATTTTATATTACTACTCAATAAAATGTGCATGAACTTACAGAATTCTCATCCTTCCACTGAGTCCGCTGAAGGGATTTATGTGCACAACCACCATGTGTCTTCTAGGTGCTGGCCCACCACCACGCATCACAGTTTGACTCCAACAGGCTTCTTCCTAGGGGCCTCGTGATCTGAGGGGTGGTGCCTACTTCCACTGTAAGAATCTTGGTGGATTTGTGTCTCAAATCAGATAAGAGAAGTCTATTTAAAGAGCAGATGCCATCTTCTGGCTTCCTTGAAGAGCCAGTTAAGAAACCAGAGCATTCCTTTTTATTGAAAACTAAAATTAATTTGTTATCAGGTTGTTTCAGTTGTATTGGATGCCCTATCTGCTAAAACAAAAAGTACTAGGCTACTAAGTGCATTTTCATTACAGAAGAGAGTTGCATTTGTATTATTAAGAAAATTTGTATTCCCACGCTTCAGCTACTATCTAATCACCCAAAGATTTAAGACACATCCAATTTCAGTTTGTTTCTAACATTGTTCATCTTCAGTGCACTTTGTTTTGTAAAATGAAGTATGCCTGTTATATTAAACAATAAAGATATGGCAATTAGTGGTATAGCATCCCAAAACAAAGATGTTCTAGATATAGTCTGGCAAAGACTATCCCAAGTTTATTTTAATTAATCCAGACAGTTTTTTCCTGTGGATATTTCTCCGTCCTAAAAAAAAGTGGCAACCAAGGAAAATATTTAGATGCAACTTACTAGAATGATGTGAAAGAAATGGTGATTCTGGTATCATTGTGTTTATTTTCTTTCTTATAACTGCACAGAAAATATCCTGACTAAAATTCATTTTTTTGGATTCCTTTCTTTTACAAATTGTGCTGAGGCAACTATGGCATAGAAATAAACATTTGACATTAAAATAAGCAGTTGATGTGAGTATTGCTTTGGTCTTTCTGATCAGTGGTTAGGAAAGTAAATACTGTATATTTTTGCATAATAGTTTGGTCTCTCAAAAAAGTTAATACAGAACTAGTTATTTCACCAAAACTGGCAACACTTTCAGACCATCAATTATTAGGTTTCTCTCCTTCACTTTTGGAGAAACTGTAGAATTCTTGAGTTGCTCGTACCAGTGTACATCTGGTTACACACAGACATACACACAGAAACCACCTCCTGTCCCCCGTCCTCCTGCACCCAGTCCCAGGGTGACTTCACTCTCATGGGATTCAAACTCAGTGCTGAATTTTCGTCTATGCTTTCAAGAAGGAAGAGCTAGATTTGACTGACCCTGCGTCAGCTGTGTTTCTTTCTAAAATGTCCCCTACTTCTATGCTCCTTAAATGGTATTTGAAGAAAAGAAAGAAAAATCTTAAGAGACCAAACTTGTGCAATGATGAGAACAAACTGGAGAGGACAAGAAACATCTCTGCTCATCTACAGTGTGGGATTTGGGATGATGTCAAAGCTGGAAGTATCTCATGGCATTAGCCTAGAACATGGTGTCATGGTGATGCTGAAACCCTCAGAATGGCCTGAAACACTTCCTTCCCTCTCACCGTCACCACATCCATGTGAAATAAATTTTAATACACATCCATGTTGCTGTCCAGAAACCAGGGCCCCCAACATGAAGTCAGCCCCATAGGAGGCACCATGGGAATGGTCTTACTTAAATGTCTCACACTTTTACTTGACTACGTCATGTCTTTCACTCACTGGACCCCTCTTGTCACACTCCATTAAGAAAAGGGGAACTTTCAGTTTGCCCCACCAGTTTCTTAAACTGAAAGCCCCTTGAGTTCAACAAAAAGTTGATCAACTGAAAGCCCCTTCAATTGATCTCCACAACTGGAGATGTCCTTTGCCCTTCTTACGTGCCTTTCCACTTTATTCATTTCTCAAACTCCAGGCCTCTGCCCTCTTCCTCTCACTGTTCTAGGTTCTTATTTTTTCCACATACACACACACAAAATGCCTGGCAATCTTAACAACATACCAGGTTTTATTATAATGTTAAATGTCAGCATTCCATTGTACAGTGAGTCATTGTCAGGCTTAACACTGAGCTGCTCTTTACTTTTTGTTTCATGGATATTCCTTCTTTGTGTATTAGCCAGAAAAGACCCTAGCTAGGCCCTTTCACGAAAAAAAATTTTTTTTTAAATGCATACATAGAAATGAGAAGCAGTGGGTAGTGAAAGTATTGTTTTACCTGTATCTGGTGATGGAAATTTTAAGAGGCAACACTGACAAACTGAAATGCATGTGGGAAAATGGAGACCCCGCAGGAGACAGAGAATCTGTTTTAAGGAAGGACTGAAGAAACTTAAAAGGTGAGCAGCAGACGTCATAATAGATGTAATACCGAGTTGGTTATCCCAAAAGACATTCTTTAAATCAGAAAGATGCCTAATTACCATAGAATAGATGTTGCTAAGGAATGACTCTGCTTAACCAGAGAGTAAGCTGCTGGAAAGTTCAAGTGCCTCTCCTTTACCGCAAGTGTTAAAACCTGGGCAGACTTTATTCAGTGCCATAGACACCTGAGTGATGCTGCCTGGAAGAAGTTATACTGGATGTAGTTGAAGAAACTTTCTTCCAAGATAGACATTGAACTAGATGATATTTAAATTTCCCTTCAATAGCAAGATTCTAAATATCCATGCAATTATTCAGTCTTCTGAAAGCACAGAACTTTAATTTGCAAACTGTTTAAGCTTTTATTTCCAGGAGTACTGCCATGGGACTGAGCTTTCTGTATCAACCAAAGCAGTTCTTTTATGTATTTTGCTGTATATCAGCTGAAAAGAGTCTCCGCTACATTATCAAAGTTTTAATTGACTATTACAGAATATTAGCTCAGCACAAAGTTGTCTTAAACTTCAGTCGTAAGGCATTCTTGTCATGTTATATTTTCAAATATTTTTATACCCATTGCTGGAAACACCGGGGTTTCTTCTCAACAACCCCGGACTGTCCTGAGTCTTACAAGGTGGCATGTAAGTGTATTCACGATCTGATTCCTGCCAGTCTCACCTACCCCAAACTTGACCCTGAGCTTCAGCCATAGTGGACTTTTTTAAATGTTCGGAAGACACCAGGCTTCCTCATCCCTCTGGGTCTGTATTCATGCATCTTCTACGTGCAGATGTCAGCTTTGTCTTCAATACGAGAATGAGTCATTTCCTCCTCTCTAAGCATGCAGTATCCTGTACTACCTCTGTTTCGACACTGAATCCACTGCATATAATTGTTTATTGTCTACCTGTCACTGCAGTGAGCATTGTTGCTTATCTTTGCATTCTTCGGATGAAACACTGCCTGGCATAGTGTTTCTTGGAAGAAGGGGACTGAGGGAAGGAGAAGGAAAATGTTTTTTGGCATAGCCTTATGGTGTGGGGTACCCCCAGATTCCAAATGGCAAACCCATATTGAAGAACAGCTGAAACACTTACCCCAGTTCAATGTTTCCTGCTCTTCCTCCTAAGAATTTCCTGGTTCCTAAAGGTCTGGAGTGGAGCCTACATTTTAATAAGCATCCACCAAAATTCTTATGGATCAAGTTTGAGAAACCTGGTCTAATCTATCCCTACAGCAAACTTAAAATTCAGTTCTATATTTTTATTTCTACAGATTTTCTAGCCACAAGCAAATATTTTACTGCTTATCATGGCTGTTACACAGGATTATGCATGATGAATTTAATTTTCATTTATAGTTTAATGGATATGAATTTACACACAAATGTGGGAATTTTTTAAGTATGTAATACGACATTCACAACTAAAAGGTTTTAAGAAGGAAGCCGTGGTTTTCGTTGTTATTTTAGTGTATTAGACTTCACCCAGGAAAAGGAGATTAGTGGCGGTGGAGTATCTGAAGACGCCTGGTGAAGAATCAATGAAAAAAGCTGCCTGTGCCTTGAAGAGAATGGAATGCTTTCACATTGAAAAGATTCCTTCTTTCACCCCACCCCACCTTACCATAAAACCCACACCCATTATCACCGTCAGCTTGCTAGAATTTGCTCACAAAATGCCCTTTGAATATATATTCACCACCTTTTACCTTCCAGAAGTTTTAAGCTGAGTCATTCGTTTGAATTCAAAAGCACCTTCTCCAAAAAAAAATTTTTTTAAACTATTGTCAGCTATTAACAGCTTAGTAAAAGTGAACTCATATGGTTCTGACAGGGCTAGTCAAAGGCTAATAAAGATAGGTGTGTTTATAGAGAGGGGAAGACCACAGCTGGAGCACATGAGAGTGCTTGGGGAGAGGGCTGACCACCTGATCAGCTGGGTGCATTTATTGTGTAGCTATTGCTGCTAGGCCTGTGGCAGAGAAAGGAGTACAATGAAATTCAAGACAAAATCTAGTCTCTTACAATATGCAGCGGCAGTGAAAAGAAATCACTGTGGTGCCACACGTATTCATCTGTATAAGGTACTTTATACCAGTTCTGGCCTACAATTAGGCCTGGGTTGGAATTTTTAGAGCTCTGATACTTATTAGATGTCTGTGTGGCCTTGAGAAACTCATTTTCTCCTTGGTGAAATGAAGGCAATGATAGTAATTAGTTCATAAGCTTTTCATGGGTTTCAAAAGTAGTAGGCATGGTGCCCGGCAGAAAATAGGCACTCAGTAAACTTTATTGTATTCAGCAGCACAGAGTCACATGAGTGCTTCTTCCATAGGTGAAGATTGTGTATGTGTGCGTGAGCACCTGTGAGGGTGCTGAGGGGCTGAGAGGGTAGGTGTAGTCAGAGGAACCTGGGCAAACCTTATTTGGTTGGAATCCTCCTACTGAGGGACTGTTAAAGGGGCTTCCCCAGGTCGGCTGGGGGCATTGTTTCCAGTGCTGGAATTCTCGGTTTTCCTGCCTCTGGCCCTTTGTTTTAGCTTTCCCGACCTGCTGGCTGGGTCCCTTTGTTTTGCCTTCCTGCCTCTGGCCTGCTAGGTGTCTTGTTTCAGCTTTCCTGCCTCTGACAGGCCAGGTAGAGGATTTGTCTCCCCCCAACTTTGGCACTTGGAGGTGGGAGCTCTGTGACTCAGGGTTATAAATCAGTAGCCAATCTGGTCATGGAGTCAAATATCACTCAATCCAGAGGAAGTTTGAAAGAACCCCTCTCATTGGAGGAGAAGATGAATGGGGAGAAAATAACTCAGGGGTAAAAACTCTAGCAGCCCCAGCCTGGAATGGAATCCTCTCCGGATCCTCTCCTACGAAAGTGTGGGAGCTTCACTCTGCCCAATAAACTGCAGTTTGGCACACTCTGGTTCCACGACTTCTATTTGAGCGGTAAAACTCACTGCGCCTTCGGGGCCCCTTGCGCCATTATGTGGGGTTAGGAAGGCCAAGCCTAAGTTCTAGCTGCAGCTACCCTGTTCCTGTGGTGGCCTAGCAGCTAGGATTCCTGGTGTTCATCCAAATGGCCTGGATTCAACTCCCCGGTGTGGGAACCAGGGAATCCAGCTGCAGCTACTCGGGTTACACTAACCAGAGAAAAGGCGGGGAGACTGGGGAGGCGTGGAAGGCTCCAGCTCCAGTGTGAGGGAAAAAGTGAGAGCAGAGGAAAAGATCCAGAAAAATAGTGATATGTTGACGACTTGGTTAAAGCAAAGGAGGGGGTAGGGTACAAAAAGTGATGAGAATGAGAAGCTAGGATGGAGCCAAATCAGTGTTTGTATCAGGAGGTGTTTTGGCTGCAAGTAACCAAATACCTAACAAGGTTCAAACCACAGAGACATTTGCAATTTCTGGACAAGGACATCTGGGACTTACAGGCCCCAAGGTTAGTTTGGTAGCTCAACAGCATCATCAAGGATGTTTCCGTTCTTCTCACGCTGTTCTTCTATTGGCTTCCATCCTTGTGGTTGCAAAGGATGGTCACGTCCTGGCATCACCTCCTCATGCAATGCTCTTTGACTACTGGAAAATACTACAAAGTAGCCTATAAATATGACAAAACTGAATTCATTGACTGAGTTATAGTAAATCTAGGTGGGAAGGACAAAAGAAAAATACTTACATTTCTTTCGGTTAAGCTGAATCTTTCCATGTAAGAGTCTAATAAGGATTGGAGAAAGTTTGTGACTTTGTATTTTTAAAATGGTAGAAGCAACAAGGGGAGAGTTACTGAGTGAATTTTGTAGAGATAACAGCAAGTAGGTACAAATAATAGGATTTTTCTCAAGTTCTTTAAGATATATATAAAATTAAAAACAAATTATAAGATGCTGATGAAGTAAAAGAACACCTACACAATGGAAAGACACTGGGTTCATTAGAGCTCAGTTGATTGGAAGACTTACTATACAGTCAATTAACTAGTAAGTCAAAGACTTACTAAGATGTTAATTCTCAAATGAATTGGCTGTCTAGATTTAATGCAGTCCCAATCAAAACCCTGGCAAGATTTCCTTGTAGATATAGACAAACTGATTCCAAAATTTATATATTATAGAAAAAGTAAAGAGCTAGAGTAGCCAATATGCTTTTTCAAAGTCCAACAAATTTGGAAGATTCACACTACCCAGTTTTAAAACTTACTCCAAATCTATAGTAGTAAAAAGTATGGTATTGATGAAAGGATGGAGACATAAATCTGTGGAACAGAGTAGGGAGTCCAGAAATAGACTCATAAATGGTCAATTGAGAAATGTACAAAGATATTTCAATGGTGAGTAGATAACTTTTCAGCAAATTAATGGTAGACAATTGGAGATCCATTGGCAGAAAAAAGGAATTTGACCTCTACCTCATACTTTACACAAAAATTAACTCAAAATGGAACATGGATTTACAAAATCTAAAATAATAAGTATAAAATCTTTAGATAAAGCATAGAACAATATCTCTGTGACCTAGGGTTACTCAAAGAGTTCACATGGATGATGCCAAAAGCATAAACCATAAAGGAAAAAAATGATAAATTAGACTACGTCAAAATTATAATTTTTTCCTTTGTAAATGGCATTTTTAAGAAAATGAAAGAACAAACAATTGTCTGGAAGAAAATGTGATCAAATCACATATCTATCAAACAATTTGTATATAGAATATACACAAATCTCTCCAAATTTAATAACACGTTTTAAAATGAGCAAAAGATTGAACAAACATGCCAGACAAGGTATATGGATGACAGGCGTATGAAAAGATGCTCAGTATCATTAGTTACTAGGGAAATGCAGATTAAAGCCACGATGAAATATCACTACACATCTACTTAAATAGGAAAAAAGAAACGCACACACAAAAATCATGATAATGTCAAGTGTTTATAAGAATGCAGAGCAACTGGAACTCATATATTCCCGGTAGAAATCCAAAAATGATACAGCTACTCTGGAGAACAGTTTCTTATAAAGTTAAAGAGTTTCAGATAAAGTTACTACATGACCCAACAATCCCACTTCTAGATATTTACCTTACAAAAATAAATACTTATGTTCACACAAAAACTTGTGTACAAGTATTTAGCTACATCACTCATAATTACCAATCTGGAAATAACCCAAATGTTCTTCAACAGGCAAATGGATAAACACAACATAGCACATCTATCTAATGGAATAGTACTTAGCAGAAACACTTTTTATGTGTTAATTTTGCTCCTCCCCCATAAAAAGATATGTTGAAGTCCCCACCCCTAGTACCACACAATGTAACATCATTTAGAAATACAGCCATTGAAAATTTAATTAGTTAAGAAGAGGTCATACTGGAATAGTGTGGATTCCCAGTTCAATATGACTGGTGTCCTTATAAAAGGAGCATATGAAAATGCCATGTGGCAAAGAAAACAGACATTTTAGTTATGCAGCAGCAAGCCAAGGAACACAAATGGTTTCTGGCAAACCACCAGAAACCAGGAAGAACAAAAAAAAAGATGTCACTACAGGTCTTAGAGAGAGCATAGCCCAGCTGGCCCCTTAATTTCAGACTTCTAGTCTTTAGACCCCTGCGAAAATGAATTTGTGTTGTTTTAAGCCACCCAACCTTTGCTACTTTGTTAGAGCAGCCCTAGGAAACTGATGCACTACTGCAACATAAAATTTCCTACCGCATCAAAATGGATTAGGTGGAGGAAGTGTTAAGCATTGTGAAGAGTCTGAGACTTTATCTTGCTTAAAAGTTAACAGTTTTGCCTACCACAGTGTCAGTGTCATAGATGCTGACAGAAAAGAGGAGACTCCTGGGTCAGAAACAAAGAACTGTATTACTCACAGCACAGCAGCCAGCATGTGCTTCAGGATTCAGTCAGTTCCTCTAGCACACCCAGATAAACATCATGTACACTGAGTTTTTGTCACATCTGAAGAACTCTACCTTAGAAAGCCCACAGCCTTGGCCGGCCAGGTGCGGTGTGGCTCATGCTTGTAATCCCAGTACTTTGGGAGGCTGAACCAGGTGAAGCACTTGAGGTCAGGAGTTTGAGACCAGCCTGGCCAACATGGCAATACCCTGTCTCTACTGAAAATGCAAACAATAAGTTAGCCGGATGTGGTCATAGGTGACTAAAATCCCAGCTAATCAGGATACTGAGGCAGGAGAATCACTCGAAGCTGTGGGGTGGTGGTTGCAATGAGTTGAGTTGGTGCCACTGCACTCCATCCTGGGTAACGGAGCGAGACTTTGTCTCAAAGAAAAAGAACCCCCACCTCTTCCCCACAACAGCCTCATAAAGGGAGCTCCAAGCAATTAAGCCCAATGTTTGCCTCAAAAAAAGACAAAATCTTCAGGGTCCTGGTCAAGAAATAAATGTTCCTTTAGCCTTAGAGGGAGACAGTACCTCTGTCTTAACAAACAACCTTGAAACTATCATTGAAAACAGCCTCAAAAGGTCAGCCCAGAACAAAAGCTATCACAAGATGTGTGGAAGCATGATGAAGAGTTGACCCAAACAGAAGTCACTCTAGGAAGATTACTTAGTATAAGATTCCATTTTCATGACATTCTGGAAAATGCAAAGCTATTGTGACAGTTTACATGAGCAAATGATTCTCAGGATTTGTGGTGGAGGTAAAGGTCAAAGAGAAAGAATGAAGGAATTTTAGAGTGCAGTGGAACTATTCTTTTAATTGGTTGTGGTGGTGGTTATATTAATCTATACATGTGTTAAAAATCAGAAATGTACATCAAAACTAAAGCTAGTTTTACTGTATATAAATTTAAATGTTAAGAAATTAATAAAACCAAATACTAGCAGATAAAAAATACTTGTTATAAAAAGCAGACATTGAATCTGAAAGTGTTACAATTGCAGTTCTAATCATTCCTTCTTTATCTAGCTCACTGATAGTTTCTAAAATGCTGTCTTCATTTAAGGGATCAGTGGTCAGAGACAGCCTGGTATGAATCATTTACACAAGCCTAGAAAGGTTGATGTATACATGTCCACAGGAAACACAGGCAATAAAATCTTTGAGAATTAGAAGACAAACGTGAGGTTTTTAATGTCTGTTTCTGACATTTGCTCAGTTTAAGAGGAATGAGTCTTCAGGGAAAATGGTTCTCCAATTGTACCAACTTCCAATTAATTTCAAGCAACCAATTATACAATCTATTTCTTTTAAAAAATAGAGTTTTGACCTGACCTCCTTGGCTGAATCAGAAGACCAGACTTACCCTGCAAATATGTAGGCATTTTTCAATTTAGAAATGAAATGGAATGCTATATTATACCTGACCTCTTTTTCCATCACAAACCAGGTCAGCTGCACTGAAACCCTTTCTTTCCCCCTTCAGTTTTAATTTATTTTCCAATATCCTTTTCTTGTAAGAAACATTTAACTTTATTTATTTATTTATTTATTTTTGTAATTTGACAGTTTAATTACATCAATAATATTTGCTCAAATAATTTCAAATATTGTCATTACAAACAAAATAGACACTGAATATATCTATTGATCCATCAATCTCTGTTTTCAAAACATACAATTAAATTATTTTATTGTTTGAACTCTGGATTATTCATCATAATAAACACTCTGATTTAGAGTAACGTATATACCAGTGTGAGTTTCTTAGTTCTTTCTAGGGTGATTAACCTGATTTTCATTTTCATTTATCAAATTTTTAGTTGATTTTAAAAATTATTTCCCACATTAATTGCGCCTGTAAAGTTTCTTTAAGAGAAAACTCCAAGCGTTGTTTAAAGTGTAAATTTTGGACAAAGGTCATTCTACAATTATTTCATTTGTAGGGGTTCTCACTCATACAAATTGTCTGTTGAGTAAGATTAGAGAATCAATTAAAGGCTTTGCTAACTTCTTTATATAGTATTTTTCCAGTATAGTTGTCCTATATGGCATACAAGGTCTTTTCAAAATAATTATGTACATAAGATTTTTCTCCAGTACGTATTTTCTTTTTCATATATGTATACACACACACACACACATATATTTTATTGCACTTTGAGTTCTGGGGTACATGTGAAGAACATGCAGGATTGTTGCATAGGTACATACATGGCAATGTGGTTTGCTGCTGCCATCTGCATCACCTCTCCCCAGGTTATCCTTCCCCAGCTCCCTACCCCACACTGTCCCTGCCCTAGTCCCCCGCAACAGACCTCAGTGTGTGATGCTCCCTCCCTGTGTCCATGTGTTCTCATTGTTCAACACCCACCTATGAGTGAGAACATGCGGTGTTTGATTTTCTGTTCTTGTGTCAGTTTGCTGAGAATGATGGTTTCCAGGTTCATCTATGTCCCTACAAAGGACGTGAACTAATCATTTTTTATGGCTGCATCATATTCCATAGTGTATATGTGCCACATTTTCCCTGTCCAGTCTGTCATTAATGGGCATTTGGTTTGGTTCCAAGTCTTTGCTATTGTAAACAGTGCTGCAATGAACATACGTGTGGATGTGTCTTTATAACAGAATGATTTATAATCCTTTGGATATATACCCAGTAATGGGATTACTGGGTCAAATGGAATTTCTATTTCTAGGTCCTTGAGGAACCGCTACGCTGTCTTCCACAATGGTTGAACTAATTTACACTCCCACCAACAGTGTAAAAGTGTTCCTATTTCTCCACATCCTCTCCAGCATCTGTTGTCTCCAGATTTTTTGATGATCGCCATTCTACTGGCATGAGATGGTATCTCAATGTGGTTTTGATTTGCATTTCTCTAATGACCAGTGATGATGAGCATTTTTTCATATGTTTGTTGGCTTCATATATGTCTTCTTTTTAAAAGTGTCTGTTTATATTTTTTAACCACATTTGAATGGATTTGTATGTTTTTTTCTTATAAATCTGTTTTAGTTCTTTGCAGTTTCTTGATATAAGTCCTTTGTCAGATGGGTAGAATGCAAAAATTTTTTCCCATTCAATTGGTTGCCGGTTCACTCTAATGATTGTTTATTTTGCTATGAAGAACCTCTGGAGTTTAGTTAGATCCCAGTTGTCTATTTTGGCTTTTGTTGCCAATGCTTTTGGTGTTTTAGTCATGAAGTCCTTGCCTATGCCTATGTCCTGAATGGTTTTGCCTAGGTTTTCGTCTAAGGTTTTTATGGTGTTAGGTCTTATGCTTAAGTATTTAATCAATCTGAAGTTAAATTTAGTACAAGGTGTCAGGAAGGGGTCCAGTTTCTGCTTTCTGCACATGGCAAGCCAGTTTCCCAACCCAACACCATTTATTAAACAGGGAATCCTTTCCCCATTGCTTGTTTTTGTGAGATTTGTCAAAGATCAGATGGTTGTAGATTTGTGGTGTTGCCTCCGAGGCTTCTGTTCTGTTCCATTGGTCTATATCTCTGTTTTGGTACCAGTACCATGCTGTTTTGATTACTGTAGCCTTGTAATATAGTTTGAAGTCAGGTAACGTGATGCCTCCAGTTTTGTTCTTTTTGCTTAGAATTGACTTGGCTGTTTGGGCTCTCTTTTGGTTCCCTATGAAGTTTTAGGGGTTTTTTTCCAGTTCTGTGAAGAGGGTCATAGGTAGCTTGATGGGGATAGCGTTGAATCTATAAATTACTTTGGGCAGTATGACCATTTTCACTACATTGATTCTTCCTAACCATGAGCATGGAATGTTTTTCCATCTATTTGTGTCCTCTTTTATTTCCTTGAGCAGTGATTTATAGTTCTCCTTGAAGAGGTCCTTTACATCCTTTGTTAGTTGTATTCCTAGGTATTTTATTCTTTTTTTAGCAATGTGAATGGCAGTGTGTTCTTGATTTGGCTCTCTTTAAGTCTGTTATTGGTGTGTAGAAATACTCATGATTTTGGCACGTTGATTTTGTATCCTGTGACTTTGCTGAAGTTGCTTATCATCTTAAGGAGATTTTGGGCTGAGACAATGGGGCCTTCTAAATGTGCAATCATGTCGTCTGCAAATAGAGACAATTTGACTTCCGTCTTTCCTAATTGAATACCCTTTATTTATTTTTCTTGCCTGATTGCTCTGGCTAGAACTTCCAATACTATATTGAATAGGAGTGGTGAGAGAGGGCATCCTTGTCTAGTGCTGGATTTCAAAGGGAATGCTTCCCGTTTTTGCCCATTCAGTATGATATTGGCTGTGGGTTTGTTGTAAATAGCTTTTATTATTTTGAGATATGTTCTGTCAACACGTAGTTTATTGAGAGTTTTTAGCATAAAGCGCTGTTGAATTTTGTCAAAGGCCTTCTCTGCATCTATTGAAATAATCATGTGCTTTTGTCTTTGGTTCTGTTTATGTGGTGAATTACGTTTATAGACTTGCCTATGTTGAACCAGGCTTGCATCCCTAGGATGAAGCCTACTTGATGGATAAGCTTTTTGATGTGTTGTTGCAATCGGTTTGCCAGTATTTTATTGAAGATTTTTGCATCTATGTTCATCATGGATATTGGCCTAAAGTTTCCTTTTCTTGTTGAGTCTCTGCCAGGTTTTGATAGCAGGATGATGTTGGTCTCATAAAATGCTTTGGGAAGGATTCCCTCTTTTTGGATTGTTTGGAATAGTTTCAGAAGGAGTGGTACCATCTCCCCTTGCTATGTCTGGTAGAATTCAGCTGTGAACCCATCCGGACCTGGACTTTTTTTGGATGGTAGGCTATTAAGTGCTGCCTCAACTTCAGCCCTAGTTATTGGTCTACTCAAGGTTTCAACTTCTTCCTGGTTTAGGCTTGGGAGGGTACAAGTGTCCAGGAATTTATCCATTTCTTCCAGGTTTACTGGTTTATGTGCATAGAGTTATTTGTAGTAATCTCTGATGGTGGTTTGTATTTCTGTGGAATCTGTGATGATATCCCCTTTATTGTTTTTAATTACATCTATTTGATTATTCTCCCTTTTCTTTTTTATTAATCTGGCTAGTGGGCTATTTTGTTTATCTTTTCAAAAATCCAGCTCTTGGATTTATTGATTTTTTGAAGGGTTTTTTTGTGTCTCTATCTCCTTCAGTTCTGCTCTGATCTTAGCTGCAACTTGTCTTCTGCTAGTTTTTGAATTTTTTTCATCTTGTTGCTCTAGCTCTTTCAATTTTGATGATAGGGTTTTGATTTTAGATCTTTCCTTTCTTCTCATGTGGGCATTTATTGCTATAAATTTTCCTCTAGACACTGCTCTAAATGTGTCCCAGAGATTCGGGTACATTTTGTCATCATTCTCATTGGTTTCTAAAAACATCTTTATTTTTGCCTTCATTTCATTGTTTATCCAGTTAAAATTCAAGAGCCAGTTGTTCAATTTCCATGAAGTTGTGGGGTTCTGAGTTAGTTTCTGAATGCTGATTTCTAATTTGATTGCACTGTGGTCTGATTGACTGTTATGATTTCTGTTCTTTTGCATTTGCTGAGGAGTGATTTACTTCCAATTATGTGGTCCATTTTAGAGTAGGTTTGATGTGGTGCGGAGAAGAATGTAAATTCTGTGGATTGGGGGTGGAGAGTTCTGTAAATGTATATTAGGTTTGCTTGGTCCAGATCTGAGTTCAAGTCCTGGATTTCCTTGTTAATTTTCTATCTCGTTGATCTGTCTAATATTGACAGTGGAGTGTTAAAGTCTCCCACTATTACTGTGTGGGAGTCTAAGTCTCTTTGTAGGTTGTGAAGAACTTGCTTTATATATCTGGGTGCTCCTGTATTGGGTGCATATATATATATATATTTAGGATCATTAACTCTTCTTGTTGCATTGATCATTTTACCATTAGGTAATGCCCTTCTTTGTCTTTTTTGATCTTTGATGGTTTAAAGTCTATTTTATCAGCAACTAGGATTGCAACTCCTGCTTTTATTTCTCTCTCTCCATTTGCTTGGTAACTCTTCCTCCATCCTTTTATTTTGAGCCTATGTGTATCCTTGCATATGAGATGGGTCTCCTGGATACAACACACTGATGGATTTTGGCTTTTTATCCAATTTGCCAGTCTATATGTTTTGATTGGGGCATTTAGTCCATTTACTTTTAGGGTTAATATTGTCATGTGCGAATTTGATCCTGCCATTTTGATGGTAGCTGGTTGTTTTGCCCATTAGTTGATGCAGTTTCTTCATTGTGTCAATGCTCTTTAACATTTGGTATGTTTTTGGATTGGCTGGTACTGGTTGTTCCTTTATATGTTTAGTGCTCCTTTCAGGAGCTCTTGTAAGGCAGGCCTGGTGGTGATGAAATCTCTGAACAATTGCTTGTTCATTAAGGATTTTATTTCTCCTTCCCTTATGAAGTTTAGTTTGGCTGGATATGAAATTCTAGGTTAAAAGTTCTTTTCTTTAAGGTTGTTGAATATTGGCCCCCACTCTCTTCTGGCTTGTAGGGTTTCTGCCAAGATATCTGCTATGAGTCTGACTGGCTTTCCTCTGCGAGTGACCTGACCTTTCTCTCTGGCTGCCCTTAGCATTTTTTCCTTAATTTCAACCCTGATGAAGCTGACGATTATGTGCCTTGGGGTTGCTCTTCTTGAGGAATATCTTTATGGTGTTCTCTGTGTTTCCTGGACTTGAATATTGGCCTGCCTTGCTAGATTGTGGAAGTTCTCCTGGATAATATCCTGAAAAGTGTTTTCCAGCTTGGATTCATTCTCTCTGTCACATTCAGGTACACCTATCAAAAGTAGATTAGGTCTTTTCACATAATCCCATATTTCTTGGAGGATTTGTTCATTTCTTTTTCTCTAATCTTGCCTTTGTTTTATTTCATTGAGTTGATCTTCAATCTCTGATATCCTTTCTTCTGCTTGGTCAATTAGGCTATTGAAACTTGTGTATGCTTTGCGATGTTCTCGTGTTGTGTTTTTCAGCTCCATCAATTCATTTATATTCCTCTCTAAGCTGTTTACTCTCATTAGCATTTCTTCAAACCTTTTTTCAAAGTTCTTGTTTTTTTTGCATTGGGTTAGAACATGTTCTTTTAGCTCAGAGAAGTTTGTTATTGCCCACCTTCTGAAGACTGTTTCTGTCAATTCATCAGCCTCATTCTCCATCCAGCCTTCTTCCCTTGCTGGTGAGGAGTTGTGATTCCCTTGGAGGAGGAGAGGAGTTCTGGTTTTGGGTGTTTTCATCCTTTTTGCACTGGTTTCTTCCAATCTTTGTGGATCTATCTACCTGTGGTGTTTGTAGTTATTGGCTTTCAGATGGGGTCTCTGAGTCAACATCTTTTTTGTTGATGATGAAGTTATTTCTGTTTCTTAGTTTTTCTTCCAACAGTCAGGCCCATCTGCTATAGGACTGCTGGAGGTCTACTCTAGACCTTGCTTGCCTAGGGGTCACCTGCAGCAGCTGCAGAACCGTAAGTGTTGCTGCCAGTTTTTTCTTGTTATCTTTGTCCCAGAAGGATACCCGCCAGATGTCAGCCTGAACTTCCTATGTGAGGTCTCTCTTTGGATACATGGGGATTAGAGAGCTGCTTGAGGAGATGGTCTGTCCCTTATAGGAGCTCAAGTGCTGAGCTGTGAGCTCTGTTGTTCCATTCAGAGCTGCTGGGCAGGTACATTTAAGTCTGTTGCAGCAGAACTCATAACCACCTTTTATTCCCAGGTGCTCTGTCCCAGGAAGTTGGGGCTTTATTTATAAGTTCCTGATATGCTTCTGCCTTTTTTCAGAGATGCCCTGCCCAGCGAGTACCTAGCCTAGTCACAGTCTGCCAGCAGAGGCATTGCTGAGCTGCTGTGGTCTCTTCCCAGCTGCTCTGTGAACTTCCTTGCGGTTTTGTTTATAGAGGTATAGTTAGAACTTCCTCGGTAACGGTGGTCTGCCTCAATAATGGCAGACTGTCTCTGTAACGGCGGACTGCCTCAGTAATGATGGATTGCCTCAGTAATGGGTGACTGCCTCGGTAGTGGTGCACTGCCTCGGTAATGGCAGATACCCTTCTCCCCAAAGAGCTGGACCATCTCAGTTCCAGCTGTGCTTGCTGTGAAACTCTCATTCCAGAGCATTTCAGATTTCTGGTCTTTGTAGGGGTAGGACCAGCAGAGCCAGATCACCTGGCTCCCTGTTTCAGCCCCCTTTCTTTCAGTTGAACAGGCAACTCTGTCTCCCAGGCGTTCGGGTTGCCAGTTGAAACAGCACCCGGATTTGTGTGAGTTTTTGTGTGGAGACCCGCTGCACCCCTGGTGGAGACTCATGGTGCTTTTCCACCCAGGAATCTCCTGGTCTGTGGACAGTAAAAACTCATTTTGAAATGTGGCAATCACTCACCCTCTGTGTTTTTGCTGGGAACTGCAATCCAGAGCTGTTCCTAGTCAGCCATCTTTGATCCTCTCATATTTTAACTTTAAATTCTCTCAGAGTATGTCCTAAGGCACAGCTGATACTTTGGGGAATCAGCATAGAAGATGGTTAATTAATTTCATAGCAAGTGTCTTTGACCTCCTATTACCAAGGCTTTTTGCATGGAGTAGATATTGTGTGTAAAATGAGCCACTTAGGTCCTAAATACAGTAGCTGAAAAAAGTAATGGAATGTTGCTGTGTTTTAATTTAGCACATAAGTCCAGCTTCTCATCTATGACTTGTTTTACAACGATAACAATTAAAGCAATTTCCTCAAGTTTTTCAGCTCTTAAAAAAAAAGGAGTAGAAAAAAATTATCCTACTGCACATAGGGTGTCACCTAGAAACACTGAGTTAATTGTCCTTGCTTCCAGATGTTTCTTCTCAAATCCTCAGACACTTTTATTTTCCTCTGGTTTTTCCATTGATGCCAGCTTCCTTGAGTCATTCTAATCCATCCTCCCCAGAACTGTGCCACAAGCAGCCCTTATAGGAAAGAGATGCCCCAGAGTCACACTTTCTGTCACCTGTTTGCAACCTTAAGCTGTCTGGCATAATTTGTTTTCTTTTGTCATTCCAATTTTTGTTATTTATGATATCTTTATATCAATTCTTACATTTTTATTATTAAACACAACCCAATATTTTTGGCCAAAGCCATTGTGAATACAATTACAAACAAAATATTTAAGAAGCAGAATTGCTCATATGATCAACTGTGACTAGGCTCCATTTTAATAACAAAAAAAATTTGGTTGCTCAGCTACCTGAAGACACTCAGAGAAATAATGAAAATGGGTCACCAGGCCTAAGACTTTGCCTTCTAGCTCACTGCTTTGGGTAAAATACTGGAGCAAATCATTTTGGCAATAAAGCAGAATACCTCTTTAGAAATCAAAATTGAAAAAGTACAAATTCCTAGCAAAAATGTACAGTCAGAAACCCAGCTCATTATCTTAGATAAATATTGTTTAATCTGAACCCTGGAAGAAAAATTTACTGCTGTTTTCAAACAGAGTTTGAAGCAATCTCCTGTTCTGCCTCTTTAACATTTATCAGTAACTTGGCAGCTCCATCCTATTCAAGGACGTCCTTTTGGCCATCACTGTCAGTCTGCTCCACCATCTTCTCTCACTCTTACCTGTATCGTAAATCATGGACCTGCTTGTGGCCTTCTTATAGTTTTTCAATGTTATTCCCTGAAAGTACCTTTCTCCAATTGGCCCAGTGTATTTTAAAGGGGATATTATGACTCCCGTCTTTCCCAGTGAACCATTGCTGCTTCTATTCCAATAGAGACAAATACGTTTTTAGTTAGCTACTATCTGAGTTTTCGAGTTATACTCCAATCAAATTTTATTTTAGTTGATCTGATATTAGATAAAATAAAGATGGTTGTCAGATTTGAATATGCACATTAACATGCAAGCTATTTAAGGACCACTGAGGCTCTTACTCCAGCTCCAGCTAGGTGCTTAATACTTACCCATGGAATGAATGAATGAATCACAACTAGCCGCTACTATCATATGGGAAATATATGATATACTAAACATAATTTATAATTCATTCCTTAGGAACTTGAGTTTGGATATAGCCTGAAGTGAGTGAAGGGGCCTACAGTGTAATAAATGAAAGGGAATTTTCTAGCAGATGGGAATCCTCCGTGAAAGAAGGCAATGGTGGGTGTCCAGTCGCCTGCTTATCAGACATTAGAAGAACAAATGAAATGAGACAGCGAAGTACTGGACAAAATTAGCAGCAGGCTGGGAATTATGGAATGAAACACAGAATCCAGTCAAAAAGAAGTCATAAAAGGCCAGGTGCCGTGTCTCACACCTGTAATACCAGCACTTTGGGAGGCCGAGGCGGGCGGACCACGAGGTCAAGAGATGGAGACCATCCTGGACAACATGGTGAAACCCTGTCTCTACTAAAAATACAAAAATGATCTAGGTGTGGTGGTACGCGCCTGTAGTCCTAGCGACTCTGGAGGCTGAGGCAGGAGAATTACTTGAACTCAAGAGGCAGAGGTTGCAGTGAGCCAAGATCACGCCACTGCACTCCAGCCTGGCAACAGAGTGAAAAGTCCAGAACACCAGGGACTTCTACTGTGAAGTAAATGTACAACAAATAAAACAATTATCAGCTTGTGGAAGTCACCAAAAGGCATCAGCAGGAGGGTAAGTGTGACTAGATGGGATGTTGGACTCTGTAAGACATCCTTAACTTCTATTAGTGCTCCTCTCATTTCACATATCCCCACCCAAACACACACACACACACACACACACACACACACACACACACAGCAAGAGTCATCCAAGATGGAAAAGGATATGCTGTACAATGTTTATATCTACAGAGGAATGCTAGATATAGTATTTATCTTTTATTGGGCAAAGAAAGTAGCAATCATGCCCCAAGTCACTTGATAGGGTTGGAAAATAATGAACTGAGAAAGAATACTTGCATTAAAGAGGCTGAACTTAAATTACTTCTTGATATTTGGCCCAATTATGAGAGTTTCCATTATTTCACAGGGGAATTTTAACTTCCAAGTTAAAAAAAAAAAAAAAAGCAGACCTGAATCTAGCGTGCTGATACTTGAGAAAATAATCTATAGAATTTCCGTGATGCTCAGTCCAAACCTGAGCAAAGAAGCACTACAGATATTTTAAATAAAGGGAATGGGAAACCATAGAAGAAGTAATGCCTTCATCACACGTTAGGAAGAAATCAGGTTAAACAGGAAAAATGATGTGTTCTAGGCACTAACTGGCTTATAGTTATTTACATGTTAAGTTTAAGAATTGCTAATGATCCAGTCAACTATTTGTTTCGGCAAAATTAGCACCTCAGGACCAGATTGGAAATACTATTTTATATTCTTAAGGTGTGAAAAGGAGACAGCATAATCTACATCTCTAGATATATTTATAAATATAAGTGAAATGTCTGTGTAAACATACTAACTGTACTTGCTAAATATTCAGACAGTAGTAAACATGAGAAGGCAGTTAAGTATGTATTAAGACTTCTTGTAAAATATAGTATCCTTCGAAACGCTCTTCTAAATAGCTCAGTTTGAACAACAATTTCCTTAGCTCAGTAAATCTATTCTACTGTCATATTCAACAGCTGTTGGGATAAGCTGCTTAATGAGGAACTACTCTCCCCTGTCTTCTCATTTCTCACTTCCTTTCCCTTCCTCTCTCCTCCTATCTCCCCTCCTTTTTTCTCCCCTCCATTTTCACTTTCTCCCCTCCTTTCCTCTCTCTGTCTCTTCTCTCATCCTTCCCGTCTCATCTTATACTGACCTTAATTAGAAGCAGAGCAAACACATTGTGCAAGGAATGAAAAAGATGCTTTTATTCTTTCAGTGAATAGCTATAGAGGTTTACCAAGTTTCAAGATTGAAGCTATATACTTTTGATTAGGGAGCAAATAAGGCAAACGTGGTTGCTACCCTTAGGGTGTGTACAGTCTGTAGGAAGACAGAGAGCCAAGAGGCAATAATGAAATCTGTGATGCACGTCATGGTAGATATCCTGATAGGACAAACCGTTAAGGAATCCCAGAATAAGAGAATTTCACCTAGTCCATGTTATTTCTCTCTAGGCACATGGGAACATAATCTTACTGAATTTCTTGAAAGAGTCTGACAGGAACAATTAGATTTTAATGGATTTCATGCTGATAATTTGACAAATTTCTCCTGCCTGTTCATTTATTTTTTTGCCTTAACTGTAGTTGTTATGAAATCAAAAAAGGTGAATTAAAGATTTTTGAGTGGTATTTATACAATTCTCAAAGAAGTACATGTTATTTTTAAAAATTATGAATAAGAAATGAATTTTCTGCTATCTAATTTTATTTATTTATTTTTTACGGCAGGGACTTCCTTGCTGTAGTCATTATACTGGGCTCTGGGAACAAATGGTGGTTAAAATAGGTAGAGTCCTGCTCTTGTGGGCATTTGTTAAAGCAAGCAGAGTTACATTTAGTTACCTTCAGTAAATAAGGTATTAAATACATCAAAAGAGTGAAAGGTATTTTAGTTTCAGTTTTACAAAAGCAGAGGCTGAGACAAGGCTTTGGATGCTTGTAGTTTATCCTAGAACCACGCCCTTGAAAGAAGAAATGGTAGAATTTATCCATCCACTCCCATTGTTGAAGGCTGCTCACTGGGGGCATAAACTCTTTTAGATTCCCACAGTGTGCTGGCATATGGGCCACAAGAGCTTTTTCCGTGTCTAAGGACACAGGACAGAATGAAGAAAGATACTCTGCTTGGGCTCGGGGCCTGACACTATGGTGAGCATGAGCAAAAACAGCTGTCAACCACAGCTGCACTGGAACAGAAGTGCAGAGGTTGAGGGGATGTTTCAGAGACCCAAGGCATGAACTACAAATGGCATTTTGAGACTACTTCTCCTGATGATGAGCAAAAGCATTAGTATTCAAATCTCCAAGAGAGGAAAAAAATAAGCAGACAGAAATCCACTTCTATTCACTTTCTTATAAAATTGGTCTGAGGATGAGATCCAGTCCCTAAATAATTTATCTTGATTCATTTTTTCCAGCTTAGGAAATACCCTGGGGACATCCAAATCAAATATTTTGGTCCTCATGGCTTTCTTTTCTTTCTGCATAAGCCCCTTGGTCCAATGGCCTTATGTTGTTTGAAAAGGAATAGATACTATGATGAAGGAAACAAGCGGGAAGCTACAGACGGAAGCAGACAGATTGATCCCATAGGCTTTGCCAAAGGAACATGCAGAAACTATTTCTATACATAAGACTTATGCTGTTATTTGTATTTGAATAGTGTGTTCTAACCCATCGCTAGCATAGTGTAATGCTATTTTTTCCTGAATAACAGAGATGCGTTTACTTTTATCATTCCACACCTTACTCTGGATATATTCTGGTCAGTAACAAGCATTTGTAATGAAATGATATGAATAAGAGTGGTAGTCTATGTTTCTGTGACCAACTTTAAAATTGCCTATGTGAGGGCTGGGCATGATGGCTCCTACCTGTAATTCCAGCAGTTTTGGAGGCTGAGGCAGGAGGATTGCTTGAGGTCAGGAGTTTGAGACCAGGCTGGGCTGCATAACCAGATCCCATCTCTACAAAAATTTAAAAAATAATTAGCCAGGCATGGTGGCACAGGCCTGCAATCCTAGCTACTCAGAAGGCTGAGGTAGGAAGACCTCTTGAGCCCAGGAAAGCAAGAGAGTCTGAATGATTACACTACTGCACTACAGCCTGCGACAGAGCAAGTGTCTCAGAAAACAAAACTAAGTGCCTGTGTGACTAAAATATTTCACAATAATATTTGCCATTTGCTTTTTGTGGAAAAGTGTTAAAATTGGTAAATTAAAGTGAAAGCTATTTAGGAATCTCTTGTGTTGTTCCTCCAACTTTTCTGTAAGTTTAGGGTTTTTTTTCCAAAATGAAATTTTAGCAAACATTGCATGATACATGACTATGTAAGACATGTAAGACATATATGATTGACGAAAAATGGTCAAAAGTATAAATAAATGAGAATTTAAAAATCAAGATATACCATTACCCAAAAGAGATAAGGAGGTTTTGCTATAACCTTCTAGAGTTTTTCTTCTTGGAAACAAATTATATACCTGTACACATAAATAACATTATAAAATAGACATATATTATATGTGCCAGTCTTTCTATAAGGTGCTTTTTCTCTCAAAAATACTCATGATCTCTTCTCTCTGTTAACAAATATGTTAATATATTTCTTCCTAATAAATGCCTACTATTAAATAATTTGACATATAGTTATAAATGTTTTTAACATCTTATTGTTAGACACTTGGTCTAACAAAAGACCAAATATTATACTTTTGTTTCTAATTTTGCTCTATTTTAAATATAATTATATTATATTCCTCTAATATAATAGATAATGCAATTTTTATTATGTTATAATTACTGCTGTCTAGGAAACATCTTTGTACATAAACCCAGGCCCTCCAGTGGGCATATTCTGATGAGATAATTTCCTCTAAGTAGAATAGCTACGTCAAAAGTTATGTACTTTCAAAATTTAGGTTTTTGAGATTTTGCTTTCAGCCAATATGGAGTTATAGGTATTGACTGTATCCTCCTGCCTAAAACAACCCAAAACAATAAATAAAATATATACAACAACCATTTATAATACATTGAACGGGGGTAAAAAAGGACCATAATATCTAAGAGAGGACAGAAAATGTCCTGTATTTATTATCTTAAGAGAGTATCCCGGCCCTGGCACAGGGAGGCAAAACTCAATAATCATGAGCACTGAGTATAGTACACAAACAGTGTTTTAGTCCCTCCTCACACTGCTATAAATAACTACCTGAGACTGGGTAATTTATGAAGAAAAAAAGATTTACTTTACTCAGAGTTTCACAGGCTTAACAGGAAGAACGACCAGGAGAGCTCAGGAAACTTACAATCATGGCAGAAGGTGAAGAGGAAGTAAGTCTGTCTTACATGGTGAAGCAGGAAAGAGAGAGAGTGATGGAGAAGTGACACACACTTGTAAAGCATCAGATCTTGTGAGAAATCACTCACTATCAAGAGAACAGCAAAGGGGAAATTGCCCCCATGATCCAGTCACCACCAGGTCCCTCCCCCAACAATTACAATTGAATTGTAATTGATAGTTCCAATTCAACAATTATAATTATTGAATTACAATGGAACATGAGATTTCAGTGGGGACCCAGACATAAACCATATCATTCTGCCCCCGACCCCCTCCCAAATCTCATATCCTTCTCACATTAGTCTCATCTGAGACAAGGAAAGTACCTTCCACCTGTGATACTACAAAATCAAAACAAGTTAGTTACTTCCAACATGCAGACATTGGATAAATGGTCCCATTGCAATGAGAGAAATTGGCCAAAACAAAGGGGCTACAGGCCCCATGCAAGTCTAAATCCCAGCAGGACAATCATTAAATCTGAAGCCTCCAAAATAACTTCCTTTAACTCTATTTCTTGTATGCATTTCTATTTTAATTGTATGTATTTCTATTATTTAATTGACAAAATGGTTTATATTTATCATGTACAACATGATGTTTTGAAATATGTATACACTGGGAAAGGGCTTAATAAAGGTAACTAACAGATGCGTTACCCTACATATCATTTTTTTGGTGAGAACACCTAGAAACTTTGCTCAGTGATTTTCAAAATACAATACATTGTTATTAACTATAGTCACCATGTTGTACAATTGTTCTCTTGAACACATTCTCCCTATTCAACTGAAATTTTTTGTCCTTAATGACGTCACCAACTCTCCACCCACGTTCCAGCCCTAGTTACTACAATTCTACTCCCTACTTCCATTAGTTCAACTTTAAGATCCCACATGTAAATTAGCTGGGCGTGGTGGCACAGGCCTGTAGTCCCAGCTACTCAGGAGGCTGAGGAAGGGGAGTCACCTGAACCTGGGAGGCCGAGGTTACAGTGATGTACTCCAGCCTGGTGAGAGAGCAAGAGTATGTCTCAAAAAAAATAAAAAGTTTCCGCATGTAAGTGAGATCATACGGTATATGTCTTCCTTTGTCTAGCTTATTTCAGTTAAAATAATGTTCCCCAAACTCATCCATGTTTTTACAAATGACAGAATTTTCTTCTTTTTAAGGCTGAATTTCTGTTGTATGTGTGTGTATATTATACATATGTGTGCGTGTAATATATACATATTATATATGTATAATATAAAATATAAAAATAGTATATTTTATATAAATAATACATTATGTATTGAAGACATTTAAATATATTACATATTTTATATATAATTTATAAAATATTTTAAATGTATTTTACATAAAATATATGGTTTTATATATAATGCATATTATTCATATATGATATAAAAATATATTTACATATAAATATGTTTTTTATATATTTATATATGTATATATTATATACATATCTATATCATATGCACATGAATAATATATAAACATACTGTATTATATATTTATTTATTTATATAATGCATAATATATATAAATATATAATGTATATAATATATAAATTTATATATATTTATATATTCATATAATATATAAATATATATTATATATTATATATAAATATATAATATATATATTTATATATAAATATATTTGTGTATTTAATACATAAATATATATAAATATATATATTATATATATTTATATATAATATATAATATATATTTATATATATGTATTATATGTATATATAAAATATATAATTATATATATAATTTATATATACATATATATTATATGCATATATAATATATATAACATGTATATATTATATACATATCTATATATCATATACATATGAATACCATATTTATATAAATATATTGTCTATATATTATATATAAAATAATATATATTACATATTAAGTCAATAGTTATATAATTATATAACAATATATTTATATAAATATATCATTTATATATTATATAAAGTATATTTATATTATATATTATATTTATATAGTTAATATATTTATGTATTATATGTTATATGTTCATGTATAATACATAATATATAAATAAAGTACATTGTTTTATATATTATAGAAAGATACAAATGAAATATATTTATATAATGTATATTATATATGGTTTTCTCTATTTTTATCAATAACACTTAGGTTGGTTCTATAGAGTGACTATTGTGAATAGTGTTACAATAAATATGGGAGTTTAGCTATCTATTTGACATACTGATTTTATTTCCTTTGGACATATATGCACAGTGGGACTACTTGGTTATTTAGTAGTCCTATTTTGAATTTTTTTGAGAAACTTTCATACCATTTTTCATAATAGCTGTACTAATTTACCTTACTGTCAACAGTGTACAGGGTTTTTTTTTTTCTTCATTTCCTTGACAACTCTTACTGTCTTTTGTCTTTAAAAAAAAAAAAGCCATTCTAACAGGTACAGGGTGGGATTTTCTTATGGTTTTAATTTGCTTTTCCATGATTGTTAATGATATTGAGCATTTTTTATATACCTTCTGGGCATTTGTATGCCTTCTTTTGAAAATCAGGTTATTTATCTTCTTACAATTGAGTTGTTTGAGCTTCTTATATGCTTTGAATGTTAAGTCCTCATCAGACGTATGGTTGCAAATATTTTCTCCCATCACATAGGTTGCCTTTTCACTCTGTTGACTTTTTTTTTCTTCTATGCAGAAGCTTTTTTGTTTGGTATATTCACTTTTGTCTATTTTTGCTTTTGTTGCCTGTTTGTTTTTTTTTTTTTTTTTTTTTCCTGCTCCAGTCAATGAAAGGGACACTTTACTGAGGCTCCAGGGCCATGGGGCCTGGGCAGGAGGCTGCCCTTAAAGGCGGGAAGAGCCTTATTTGATCTTGTTGGGGTGCAGGTTGTTGATGTGGCTACACTTCTTGCTGCAGTTGACAGCACGGGGATACAGGTGAGCGTAGCTCTTGTGGCAGATCATCTTGTCGCAGTTGTATTTCTGGGTGAACTGGTGGGGGGAAGGCTCAACGATGCCACCTCACAGGCACAGTTGGTGCAGGGTGCACTGTTTCTGGATGTTGTAGTCTGAGAGAGTACGGCCATCCTCCAGCTGTTTGCCAGCAAATATCAGATGCTGCTGGTCAGGTAGGATACCCTCCTTGTCTTGAATTGTGGCTTTGACATTTTCAATGGTGTCACTGGGTTTAACCTCAAGGGTGATGGTCTTGCCAGTGAGGGTCTTCACAGAGATCTGCATCTCTGCATCTGCCACACAACTGCTGCCACCAACTAACTCAGCCGCTTTGCTGAAGAAATAGAGCCACAGTGTCAGATTTTATGTTCAAGTTTTATCCATTTTGAATTGTTTATTGTATGTAGTATGAGATAAGGGTCTACTTGTATTCTTCTGCACAGGAATATCCAGTTTTGCCAACATCATTTATCGAAGAGCCTGTTCTTTCCTCATTGTGTGTTCTTGGCTCCTTTGTCAAAAAAGTCAATGGACCAAATTGACCATAAATGTGTGAGTTTATTTCTGGACTTTTTATTCTGTTCCATTTTTTCTATATATCTACTTTTATGCCACTACCATGCTGTTTTGGTTACTATAGCTTTGTAGTATATTTTGAAGTCAGGTAATGTGATGGCTTCAGCTTTGTTCTTTTTGCTCAAGAGTGCTTTGGCTGTTCATGATCTTTTGTGGTTTCACATGAATTAGAGGAATGCATTTTCTATCTCTGTGAAGAATGTCATTGGTATTTTGATAGAAATTGCCTTAAATCTGTTGATTGCTTTTGGTAGTATGGTCATTTTTAGAATATTTGTTCTTCCTATCCATGAACACAGGATGCCTTTTCATTTTTTTGTGTGTGTGTACCCATTGATTTTTTTTTCATCAGCATTTTATAGTTTTCATTATAGATATCTTTCACTTCCTTGGTTAAATTTATTCTTTGGTATTTTATATTTTGGTGGCTATTGTAAATTTTATTGCTTTCCTGGTTTCTTTTTTGGCTAGTTTGTTCTCAGCATATAGAAATCCTACTGATTTTTGTATGTTCATTTTGTATCCTACAACTTTATTGAATTTATTTATTAGCTCTAACATTTTTTGCTAGAGTCTCTAGAAGTTTTTATTTGTAAAATCATATCATCTGCAAACAGGAACATGATCAAGGGATTTCTAGGATGCAAGATTGGTTCAACACAGGCAAACCTACTAATGTGGTATACTACATTAATAGAATGGAGGATGAAAACCATCTGATAATCTCAATTGATGGAGAAAAAGCATTTGACAAAATTCAATGTCTTTTTATGATACAAAGTCTTAAGTTAGGTACAGAAGGGATGTACCTCAGCACAGTAAAGCCATGTATGACAAATTACATTGAAAGTTTTCCTTTAGGATTAGGAGCTAGTCAAACATGGTCACTCTTACCACTTTTCTTTAAAACGGTACTGAAAGTTCTAGTCAGATAAATTAAACAAGAGAAAGAAATAAAAGACATTTAAATTGGAAAAGAAAAACAAAAACCTCAAGAAAGGTGAAAAAATATTTGAGTTGTCATTTTACCAATGGAAATATAAAGATAGCAAATATCCACGTGGATGGAAATATGTTCCATATCATTAGTTGTTAAAAAAATGCAATCTAAAATCACAAGATATGAGTATATACACACTAGATTGCCAAAAAACAAAGACCAAAAAAGTCAGATTATTGCCAAGATGTTAAGGAACTAGAACTCTCATTCATGGCTGATGGGAAGTAAATGGAACAATAACTTTTGAAAACAGTTCAGCAATTTATTTAAATTTAAACACATTACTACCATATAATCCAGCTATTCTACTCCTATGTATTTACTGAAGAGAAAAGAAAACTTATGCCCACACAAAGACTTGCACACACAAGTTCACAGAGATGTATTTGTAACAGCTAAACAGTGGAAACCATTCAAATTTCTATATTACAGGTGACTGGATAAATTGATGTTGCCATATGATAGAATACTCCTCAGCATTAAAATGGAATAAACCACTGACACATGCTATGGCATAGATAAATCTCAAAGTAATTATGCTGAGTTCAAGAGGCCAGATGAAATAACACATACTGTATAATTTCATTTCAGTAAAATTATAAGACATGAATGTGGACAAAAAGAAATGTCATTGACAGGTCACAAGAGTGGGCTTAAAAGGAACATGAAATTTTGGAGAGTGATGAATACGTTCATTATGTTGATAATGGTTATGGTTTCATTGTTATAAACATATATTAAAACTTTTCAAATTGTATAATTTAAATATGGGTAGTTTATAGTACTTCAGTCATATTTCAATGAAACTTTTTTCAAAATAGAAAAGACTATTGATACATAATGCTAAACTTCTGTCTAGTAAGATTTCCGCCATCATTCTTTCATTAGTATTATTGCTTTTCCTCGTCCCTAAGTAGCACTTGTGATGACTGAGGGGTTATGGTGACACTTCACTATTTTCCTTTGCATTTATTTGACTACTAGTAAAACTTACTTCATTCAAATGTTTAAAGAAAACTTATTAAGCTTTTTAAATGCAGGATGAAATTTAACTAACACTGGCTATTCTTATTAAATTTCTGGGCAGGGTAATTCCCAGAGGACCTTGGATTCTGAATGACTTGGCAATTATTTGTATAAGTTGGAAAAAAAGAGAAGACTGAGGAGATTGGACAACGTATAAATGCAGGAAGTTGAGTAGATTTTATTTTTGAACCATTGTGAAAATGCATTTGTATATTAAAAGACCTTGCCTAATATACAAGGAAGGAATGTTTTATTTATTCTCCTCTAGTCTTGTTGATCCTCCGGACCTTATTCATGCATTATTTCATATTTGTACAGTAAAAAATACAATGTTGCATCCACATGCAGAGAGATTTCCCTTTACCTCCCCTTTGTTGTTTGCAAAACAGTGCTAAAATATTTTTAATCACTAAAGAAAGAACAGTGACCTTTGTAAAAAGTGCAGCTGCGCCATAGCATGCAGACAGCTGGAAAACATTGTCTCCTCATGAGTTTTGTAAATCATTCCTGGCAGGAGGCATCACTATCTGCTTAACTCTCCTGAAGAGTCTCAAATGTGGTTTTCGAAGGCGTTGTTAGGGCTCTGAGAGCAGATAAATTATTCAATTTATGACATCTACTTGCTGATCTTGGAATTTAGAATTGGTAACACAATAGGAACGGCCCTAGAGTTCAAGAGGCTTGGAGTGTGTTATGTGAGGGTGAGTTAGGGAACATGCTAATGGGTAAGTATCAGAGCAGGGACTAAGTTAGGGAATGTGAGGCAAAGAGCAAAAGAAAAGGTCTATTTTTGGTTTATTCACACTCTACGCTACCCTTCTCTCTAACTTGGCTTTCTTTTTAAAAATCAGATACACACAAATGTAGAAAGTGTATTATCCTCATATATCTATCACCAAGCTTAAACAATGGCCAAATATCTTTTGCTATACTAGAGTTTCTTAAACTACAGTAAACCTATTGATCATCTTGAATGTTAAAATACAGTTTTTTATAGTTTAGGCTTGGTTCTGAGATTTTTATATGATGTAGATCAAGCTCCTAGGTGACTTGGTTCTGAGATTTTTATATGATGTGGATCAAGCTCCTAGGTGACATGGATCCTAGCTGGGGTTTACTCTTGGAACAGGAGAATTCTATATACTCCTACTTACTTCTACTCTTGCCCATTCATTATTTTGAGGCCAACTGCAGATATCATGTTATTTCATTCATAATTATTCCAACATATATCCCCAAAACATATGTTCATTATAAAAACGTAGCCACAGTGCCATTATTCTACTTTAAAAAAATAATAATTCTACAATAACATTAAATGTCTAGCCCTTTTTCAAATTTCCCCATTTGTCTCATTGTTGTTTAATTCCCTCCACCTCTCAAATAGTTTGTTAGGATTGAAATAAGATCCACACATTGAAACTGACTGATGTTTCTTACTGGTTATTGCAGTTGGTTCATGTTGCAATTGATTCTTATATTTAGTTTATCTGTCTTTCAATCTGTAGGTTCTCTCATATGCACACTTTCTCTTACTCTATTCTCATCTCTTTATATTTCTTCACAGTTTATTTTTTGAAAAAATCCATAATTTGTCCTGTAGAGTTTAAATAGTGTAAATTTTCCTGATTGCATAGTTTTTGTTAACACGATCCTTGATTCCTATACTTCCTGTAAAATTGTAGTTACCTATTTAGACATAAGACATATATATTTGGTCTCTGTCTCTGGTTTCTAGCACAGAACTCCTATAACCCTTGAAATTTCCTGAGGGATAGGAATACTGGGAACATCTTTTTATTCTATTTGGTCTCTGACCCCAGTTCCTGAAACATAGCTCCTTAGAATCCCTTGGGATTTCCTGGGTGATAAGATCATCTTTTGGTCTAATGAGGTGACTCTTCATGGGCTCTTGGCTAGTCTCGGATGGGAGCTGGTTATCAGAGAGAACCAAGACATGATTAGAAGCTTGGAACTTTCAGCCCCCTCACACCTACCCTTTTCCTTCCCAGAGAAAAGAGGGGCTAGAGGAGGAGTTAATAAACAGTTATGCCTATACGATGAACCATTCAAACTATCCCTAAAAAATGGAGTTCAAACTATCCCTAAAAAAGAAGTTTGCTGAATACATCCCTGTGTTGGGAGGGTAATGCACCTGAGTTCTTTGGGGACAGAAGCTCCTGTCTCAAGACCCTTCCAATCTTGCCTATGTGACTCTTCATCTGGCTATTCATCTGTATTCTTTATCACATCATTTATAACGAACAGGTAAGTATAAGTGCTTCCCTGAGTTCTGTGAGCCATCATAGCAGATTATCAAACATGAGAAAGAGGTCATCAGAACCCTTGATTTGGAGTCAAGTCAGATAGAAATGTGGGTAACCTAGGGGCCTACTACTTGCAATTGGTGTCTGAAGTGGGGGAGACTCCTGTGGTGTTTGTGCTAACTCCAGGTAGCTAGCATCATAATTGAATTGGAGCACACCCAGTTGTTGTCTAGAGAGTTGGCTGATGTAGGAGAAAAATTCCATACACAGATATAGAAGTTACTTTTGAGGAGGAATAGGATTTGGGGATGTGGTGGTAGCCATGGCTATTTCATGAATGATGTTTTGTAGGTAAGCAAACATCTGATTTTTTTCTACTTTGTCATGTTAGAAGCTATTATTATTCATTGCCTAAATTCATTAAATAATTGGGAATTTGAAGCAGGATAGCTCCCTGCCTGCTTCATGGAACTCACGACAGGGCTTCCTTGTTTACCCAGCCTGCAGCTTTCAACTCCTTGTGGGAGGGAGTGTGCTAGCAAATGAGGTGGGAACTGGAATGCTGGAACCAGATGGACACTTGGCACAGGCTGGGGAGAACTTCACTCACTCAAAACCACTGCATGCCACCCCTTGCAGGAGGGAGCGTGCAGGTGAGTGGGTGCAGAAGCCAGGGAAAGGGCTTTTGGGTGTCAGCCAAAGAAAATTTCATGGGGCCCCATGGCAGCATCTTGGGGGATGCCTGTGACCCCTGATGCCCCAGATGGTGTGTTACAGTGCTCTTTTAGCTCTGCTATTCACAGAGAGCTTAAGTGTTAACAGTTCAGTAGGCCTTCTGTCTTTTCTTGTGAGATGGCTGCCTTCTGCTAGTGAGGGCAAAGGGTCAGCGTGAAGGCCTTTTGTACTGCACTTCTGATTCTCGAGCTTTTGTCCAACATCCAGGGGAAATGAGGTTACATGAACGAATCAAAGGATGGCAAATGTGGGGGTTTTATTGCTAATGAAAGTGGCCCTCAGCAGGAAGGGGAGATGAAAGGGGGACAGGGTGGGAAGGTAATATTTTCCTGAAGTCCAGCCATCTCTGGCTGGATTCTTCACTGACATTATGCCATCAAGCTGCTCCTCTCCAATGTCCAACTGCTTCTCCTTTCTGCTGGTTGAGTCTGGGATTTTTTTTTTTTTTTTTTGAGACAGAGTTTTGCTCTTGTTGCCCAGGCTGGATGGAGTACAATGGAGTAATCTTGGCTCACTGCAACCTCTGTCCCCCCGGGTTCAAGAGATTCTCCTGGCTTAGCCTCCCAAGTAGCTGGATTACAGGCACGCCACAACATGCCTGGCTAATTTTTGTATTTTTAGTTGAGACGGGGTTTCGCCACGTTGGCCAGACTGGTTGCGAACTCCTCACCTCAGGTGATCCACCCACCTTGGCTTCCCAACGTGCTGGGAATACAGGAATGAGCCACTGTGCCTAGCCTGAATCTGGGATTTTTATAGGCACAGGATGGGAGTTGGGTGGGGCCGTGGGTGGTATTGGAAAAGGCAACATTCAAGCAGGAAAACAGGATATAAGTTCTCATTTTGGGCCCAGGTCTCAGGCTTTACAGTTTGAGGGTGAGGCCTCACAGGGACCTGCCATTTTCTGCCTAGAATTTCTCTGCTTCCTGTCCCTATTAGTTTCTCTGTATATTTTGACTCTTCCCCCTTCTTTACCATTTTTGAAAACAGAAATTTGATTAGTTCATATGCTTTGAAGGTGACTAATCAATTATTTTCAGTGTGAGGAAATATCATTATGAACATAGAAATTTAATTATATTTGATGTTTCACTCCACTGTAGTTATTGATGCTGAAAATATTTGTCTGTGTTAGCTTCTTTGTGTTGGCTCCTATATAGCATTATTCTGGCAAAAACATTCTCAAAAAAACAAACAAACAAACAAAAAAAACGGGACATAATATTTTAACGACAGTGTCAGAATATTCTGAACGTTTAACAGTCAGCTGCTATGAGCCTGTGTTTCCTGACTCTGGCACACCACTGTTCTTGAGACTTGTTAGTGTCACCACCGGCTTCTAGACCCATTCAGTAAATATAGCTAAGGAATTTGTTTCTTTTCAAAGATAATCTACATATGAGTGTATACTGGTATTTCCCATTTAAATTCAGGATTCTACTGTTTTTACTTAACTTTATCTTTCATCTGTTTCTCTTTTCTCCCACACAGAAAATCCCAACTCCCAATGAATCAACATAATTACTCATCTGATTTATCCCACAATTCATGTGTAAAAACCTTAGAATAACAATACCAACACTGTCTGCAACAATGTGGTTACTGAAATATTTTAAGATTTTTTTTTTGCTGCAGTTCATTTTGTCTCAGGGCATACACTGTCAGGAACATATAATCAACTTACTGTGTTGTAAAGTTGCTTGAACTTGATAAATATTTGCTTTTAACTCAGGTTTGCTTTTGCTTTTTAATAATTTTTTAGAAATTTAATTTTGTGTAATAATTATGTAAAAATTTCAAAGTCGAATTTATAAAGCAAAGGTTATTCAAGAAGTCTAAGCCTCTCTCTGTTCCTTCCATGCTATTTTTTTCCTTCCCCATAGATGGTATTTTTAATAAGAGTTTTTGAGTTTTCCTTACATTAAAAATACAAACTAATGTAAATATATTTATCCCTTTCTTACATGAACTTTACTACTCATGCTTCATTTCACTTTAGTTTTTTACCTTATGTATTATGGAGGTCAATCCATTGCACGATATAGAGATACTTCTTATGTTTTATTCACAGCTCTATAGTACTCTGTCATATGAATAAACCCTTGCTTATTCAACCAGTAACACAGTGATCAACTTTGGATGATTTTCAGTCTTTTTCTATCACAGATTATGCTATTCTTGTGTTTTTGCTGCTGTACCTTCAGGACAGATCCTTGAAGCAGCTTGTGAGGTGAAAGAATAAATGCATACATAATGTTACTAAACATTCTTTACTTGATTATTGGCCACCTTTAAATGCAAAAGACAGAGAATAGTAGAAATCTTGAAGCTCAGGTTTGCCCCTCGCTGGTGTTAATTTCTGAGATGATGTTGGTCTCTCTGACTTCAGAGACTTCTTAGCACTGGGCAGCTATCCTTCTTTTGTTCTTCATGAACACTTCATTCTGTTTTCTAAAAGCATCAAATGTTTTGCTGAATTTTTAATATAATTGAATTTATTCTAAAGATAATATATATAAAATTATAACACAAATATTAGGTTCATAAGATTTTAGAGTTGGAATGTATTAAAAATATTTTCCTTCATTAAAAGGGAAGAAGGAGATAGATATTCTTTAATTTATTTTATTTTTATTTTTTTAAAAAAAGTTGGGGTTTCACCATGTTGGTCAGGCTGGTCTTGAACGCCCAACCTCAGGTGATCCACCTGCCTTGGCCTCCAAAGTGCTTGGATTACAGGCGTGAGCCACCACTCCCGGCCAGAAGGAGATAGATATTAAACAAATTAATCAAGACTGCAGAGTACATAACTGACAGAGGCAGGATTAGAATCCATGTCTCATTCTCTAGATGCAGTAACCTTTCATCTGTCTCTAGGATGTTCAGTCTGGTATGCCAGCAGACATGTGATTTCATAGAAAAATCTTGAAAGTGATTCCATGGTCAGAAATTTGATTCTATGGTAAGTCAATTTGATTATGTGGGAAGTAATATAAAACATTTTTATATTTATGCAGGCAAATACTTTGCAGTAGAATGAAAAAATAATCACATGGCACTTTAAATAATAAATTATAGGGCACTGAAAACATTTCCTAGCATGCCAAAGGCCATGTGACATCCCTGAACCTCCAGTTCATTCTCCTCTGTGTGAGGGCACTTCATGGGAGAATTTAAATAACATTGCTCATCACCATACTTAGTTTCCATTGGAGTTCGTGGGGATCATTTCTACCAGTCTGGTAGTCTGCATTTTCATATCCTCCGTGAATTGAGCCAGGTAGGTAAGTGAGGAAAAGAAAGAAAATGAAGCCGCTACTGTGTTACCCTGTCCCAAGAAACGAGTTGCCTCACTGTGATCCACATTTAGGTAAAAAATAAAGGAAGAAGGCTGGATGTGGTGGCTTATGCCTGTAATTCCAGCACTTTGGGAGGCCGAGATGGGCAGATCACCTAACTTCAGGAGTTTGAGACCAGCCTAACCAACTATGGAGAAACCTCGTCTCTACTAAAAATACAAAATTAGCTAGACGTGGTGGCACATGCCTGTAATCCCAGGCTGAGGCAGGAGAATCACTTGAACACAGAAGGTGGAGGTTGCAGTGAGCCGAGATTGCGCCATTGCACTCTAGCCTGGGTAACAAGAGCGAAACTCTGTCTCAAAAATAAATAAAGGGAGAAGCACACTGGCTTCCTTACTCTGTCTCTTTCAAATACACTGAATGGAAGTTCTGACATTTTTGAGCCTGAAAGTCTCAGAGCCTTCTTTGCTGCCTATCATGCAAACGTTATTGCAAAACAAGGAGACACTGGAAATAGAAAGGAGTTGCTGTAAAAAGCAACTTTTCTCACTGTGTTGAAGGGGAATATAAAGCCTTAATTGCTGGCAAATGGATATATGAAGACAGAAAATTGCATTATAAACAAAGACTAATTATGAAGAAAAGTTGCTTATGCCTTAGTGTTGTGGTTCAATTTGAATGGTTTTTAATTCTTTTGAGGATCCATTAGCTCATTTCTTCAGAGGAATCACAAGGACTAATCTCTAAAATCAATACAAAATGTGAAAACAAAGTATGGAAAAAGTTTTCATTGTCAGTCCTTTAAATCAACCCATAGAGTGTACATGATTCTATGCATATATCCCTATACAGTGATTTATTTGCAAATCCAAAGCCTGAACAAAAAGGTAACAAAATAAGGAGCAGTGTGCAGATGCCTGGGCCTTTGACTCATTTTGTTTTAAAGTTAACTGTTAAATTCCCAGTAATTAATAACAGAAGAAAATTCTAAACTTTTCTTATTTATGGTGTTTATACTTTTCTGACTCAACATTGTCAACCTTAACTAGCAAGGCTCATATTCAGTTGGTACAAAGAGGTAAGCAGAGACCAGTTATTATAGGCAACATCTGTCTCATTTTGTTGGTGTTTGTTTTTGTTACTATATTTATTAAATATATGCTTGTAGGCATCAAATTATATGCTGGAATTGAAGCTTACCATATACAACATACTAGGTACTTCGAATTACAGGTCACAGGATATGTTTTCCATGTTATAGTATTATTTTTCCTCTGATAGAGTATTTTTACACATTATGGTCATCTTTTAAAGTTATTATGACCCTAACTGTTTACCAACAAGGAAAACTGTGACTAAGTCAGATTAATTGGTTCTGCCAGTAAACCCTAGGAGCTTGTTTAGCTAATTAAGATCAAAAGTGCTGAAGACTGTCCATAATGAATGATTCTGGAGGCCAGCCTGTCCTTTTGCGTGCAACTTCCAATTAAAAGTCTGCATGTTTGTGCTCTGGGAAGCAATGGCAGTTTCTGAGCTGGAAAGTTGCTTAAGACCTTACACAACTGAAAAGCAGAACTAGTGGCTTATAAGCAGTGGAAAAATAAGGCTGGCTAGGAAGAGCTTAAGGACCTTTTCAATGTTTTTGGATCTTTTGCCACAATATGCTTTCAGTTATTTGATCACCAAAATATGCCCTTTTTTTTTTTTCCATTGAAGGATTTGCATAAACTATCTGTTTGGCTGGCCCGACTACTTGGAGAGTTTTCAGTATAAAAACAGCACAAAAGGGTGGAGTGTATCCACACTGGGCAAGAGATTGACAAGCCCATTTGTCACACCCAGGGGTTTAAGACTGATTCAAAAGCTGTTGGTGAGTCATGGAATTGAGGGATCCATTTGGGGAGACTTGTGGACGTGTGAGAATGGAAGACAATCACCCTGTGACACCAAACTGACTTCACACCATGTGAACCTCAGCAGGGATGGCAAGCACGACCTGTTCTTGTGATGCTGGATGCGTAACTGAGTTACCGCCTGAAGATGCGCATCTCTTGGAAACTGTCATTCACTGCCACCCTCTCCTCACACCATGCAGCCAATCAAAGTGTTTCTCCCAACAAACACAGAGCCTCAACCTGAGAAGAATTCCAGTAAGTTTGCCTCCTTACATTTCCCATGATGCTTTTAGTACCCCTTAGAACGAGTCCCTTGGAAATGGCCTGAGTTAGAAGCAGGACCAGGGTGTCTCAAGTCAAAACACAGTTTTCAGTCCTAGTTCTCTGCCACTTAAAATTGTACCATTGGACAATTTATTTAACTTTGGTAATCTTCAGTTTTCTCATCTGTAAAATGGGAATAGCTATATGTTTTTTAAACTGGTAAGAAGGAAGTTGAAATCTAAAGATGAAATTCAAAGGGACCTCATTTATCTTTGGGAGTCAGTATCTCTTTTACTTTGAAATAAGTTTATTATTAGGATGAATAAATGGAATTGCTGATATCTGACATTTTTTGGCCTATAGAAATGGCATTTTTATATAGTTTAATGTTATTGTGTCTAACAGATAAGTAGAGAGAAGGAATTAAATTGATTATTAAAAATGTGGCCAGCTGACCTGGCATGGTGGCTCATACCTACAATCCCAGCACTTTGGGAGGTCGAGGTAGCAGGATGGCTTGTGCCCAGGAGTTTGAGACCAATCTGGGCAACATGGTAAAACCCCACCTCTACCAAAAAAAAAAAAAACAAATCCAAAACCAAACAAAACCCCCACAAAAATTAGCAGGGCATGGTGGTACGTGCCTATAGTCCCGGCTACTCAGGGGCTGAGGTGAGCGGATCACCTGAGTCCAGGCAGGCTGAGGCTGCAGTGAGTGGTGATCATACCACTGCACTCCAGCGTGGGCAACAGAGTGAGGCCCTGTCTCAAAAAAAAAAAAAAAAAAAAAAAAAGAAACAAAAAATTTGTCAGGATGTTGATCCTATACAAAATGTCTAACATGCATTCCACCTTGTTATCGCTCTCTCAATTACTTACGTAATTGTCTTGAGACCTAAGAGATTACTGGATTACTAAAAGCTAAGCCTGCATTAAAATGTAACATTTTTAGGAGACAATTCCTGTGTCTTGTTACATTCACTCCTGAAATAGGGCCTCCTTAACATAAAAAGCTCATGTTATCAAAAGTGTAAATTTTGCTCAAGAGAATTCTTAGAATTCCAAAAAGAACAAAGGAAAAGAAAAAATATCACTCTTACTTGTTTTTTTGCACCGTGTACTTTGTCTTTATATGTCCCTATGATTTTCCTGAATATCGGGTCACCACCTATGTTGGAAAATAAACTTTGTTTTCAACATATGTTCATAACAGCTTAGTGTCTGAAGCTGTTTCCACTGGATAGAAAGGAAAAAGAGTGTATTGTGTCTTCCGTGCTAGCATCAGCATGCAGAAACTTCAAAAAACACACCAAGTATCGCATTTAGAGACTTCGGGCAAGCATCACAAAGCAATAGTACTGTGGCAAAAGCCAAAATGAAAATCAATATTTTCTCCTTTCTTTGCCAATTCTAATGGCAGGCTCTGGCCTGCAGATCCCAGAATTTTAAAATGTCTTTCCAGCAAGAAATTGCTTTCATGTTTGCATCCTCACTGCTAAATCTGGATCTCTTCTCACAGTGTCCTTCTTGCATCATGTCCAGGATCCCTTTTTATTTGGAAGAGTGCTGAATTTCCTCTTAATGGAAACCAAGCACCCAGTATCTTCTTATCTAAATGTTCTTTCTGCCTTCAGATTGTGGAACATGTTTTGTCAAAATGCTTTAAAAACAAAATCCGTTTGTGTAAAGGTCATAAAATCAAACTGTTTATAAGCCTTCATGCTCTTGATTGAAGACTTCAGAATTCCATTCCCTAAATCCTTCTATATGGAAGTTATTAAGAATTTCTCATCCACTTGCAAACAACAACCACAGAGAGTAACAAAACTCCAAGTATTACAAAGTCCTCAAGTAGTTGTGATGCTCTTATCTTCCGGGTGTCTTTTTTTCTCTATTCACTCTATTATGTCCTAAAATTATAAAGTCTTGCAGGTTTTTGCAAACAGAAGACTGTTTTGCTTTCAAGAAGTTGGAAGAAGAGCTTGGAGAATTAAGTCAATCATTACTGGTGTGCATCTGCTCTTCTTCCTCAATGGGCACTGTGATAATAGACAAACACAACACAATTCTTGCCCAGAAGGATGCTCTCATCTAGGTAGAGAAATAAAGAGAATAATTATGGATTAGGATCCAGGAGTGCATAGGTTGCCATAAGAATAAAGGGAGGTCACTGAAGGGTTGCAAAAAAAAACTCTTTACCTGTAAAACTTAACAAAAGTGTAAAATAGCACATTTCTGGCTAGAAAAAGCATGTGCAAAAGCAGAAGAGGTGATATAGTGCACGGGTTCTCAAACTTGTAACCACGGGGAAAATTTTAAATGATATAGATGCTTGAGTTTCCCTCCTAGGGTTCTGATGTATGGTATGGAGTTCTATTTGGTCATTGGCATTAATAGACACTCCTTTGGTCATTAGAATGTGCTACTTAGGTTGAAAAACACTCTAATAAATAATCCTCTGTCTAGCATGTAGAGCTTGTGGGGATAAGTAAAAGTAAGGCTTGCAAAGTAGGTTGAGTTTATTGTTTTCAGCTCAGAATTAATTAAGGTAGTGAAACAGTCCTTAAGGATTTTGTATAGGTGAATTGCAAGATCAAATTTGTTTATTGGAATGAGGACTTTGAAAGGTGGCAGTTTAATGGATTATGGATGTCACATTGTGAGTGTGCAGGGAGGAGGATGATACGAGGATATAAGAGACTTCTTAGAGGGAGCCTGTGGCTGGGAATCAGAAGGAAAATAATGGCAGCTAGAAATCAGGTGGTGGCAGGGCCCCAGATCTGTTGCATCCTGGCTGAGCGGTGACAGGAGAGGAGCATGGGGTTCTTACCTGGGTAACTCCATCCACATGCCATGATTTTCCATGCTGCAAGGTTAAGGAAAGGCTTTGTCTGAAATACCTGGATAATTGTCCTCTGCATTTTCTTCCATTTTTACCTTTGGAGAATAGACCTCAGGGAACTGTTGCTAAGCTCAAAGCTAATCAGGGTGGTAAGCATCTTTTAATAAAGAAAATGAGGAAATTCCATAGGCTTTTCTTTCCTTCCTTCCTTTCTGCAAGCCTAGGCACATTTCTTTGCTTCTGCTATCCTTGCTCCCCTGAAAGCAATTTTATAAAGGTCATCTGCCTGGGTTCTCTGAGATCCTCTTTTCTTACTCAATATCAACCAAGGGGCGGAATCACCACTCCCCGAGGAACTAAACCCACAGGCTTCCTTGTCCTTGATGTGTATTTTTCCCTTCCCACAGAAAAACTGATTTCTTCTGGTACAGTCCTTTAAACAGCTAAACAGCTTGCAAGTTACCTATCGGAATAATTGTGGCCAAAAGAGATGTAGCAATGGTTTCTGACTAATTGGCAGGGTGAGCTCTGGCTTATGTAACAGTTACCTCTGGCAATTTGTCCCAATACCCTTTGGCAGCAATGCTGTGGTATTTTTAACGGTAAGAGCTTGGCCAGTTTCCATCCAATCTGCTTTTTTATTTTGCTGGCTGCAATTGGAATTACTGTTTCTTTCACCTTGTTTCCAGCCAGACCTGGTTCTGTAAATATGTCACTAGGGGTTTACATGGAGCTGTGTTCTGCTTCAGTGCTTTAAATCCATTATTTCACTTCAAAAATCATTTTACCTTTATACAAAGGGGCCCCATGATCTCTCTGACCTTAATTCCAGGTGTTAGTTGGACCTGCAGAGAGGGAGTTCAATGTTCCCATATTTTAATGACATTTTACAATTTCGAAAGGGGATTTAGGATTGTCAACAGAGAGGAGAGCAGCCTGGCCCTCTGGCCTGGTGGATTCATTAGGAGCTGCCGTGTATACTCACACCAATCATCACCTGCTTGCAGTAAGCAGCTTTCAGAGAGACACAATGTATCCTGAAGACGTGTGGACAGGGGAAAGGAGGTTCAGTTTTCCAGAATTCAGTGTCTCCTCTTTACCTTTATCACTTCTGCCAGGATCTGTTCTGGAGTTGCCAGTATTGGCTGTAGATAAAGAACAGAGCTTCCTATTCACCTTTGCCAGATCTAGGAGTTTTCCTTAAAACGGCTTTTAATTTTTAGGGAAATCTAACTGTATTAATGCACTAAATACACTTTTTTTTTCTTTTTCAGACATGGTCTTGCTCTGTTGCTTAAGATGGAGTGCAGTGGTGCCATCTTGGCTCACTGCAACCTCTGCCTTCTGGGCTTAAACGATCCTCCCACCTCGGCCTCCTGAGTAGCTGGGACTACAGGTGTGTACCACCTGTTGTCCTGGCTACACCTGGATAATTTTTGTATTTTTTTCTCGAGATGGGGTTTTGCCATGTTGCCAAGGCTAGACTCAAACTCCTGGGTTCAAGTGATCTGCTTGCCTCAGCTTTCCAAAATGTTGGGATTACAAGCATGAGCCACCATCCCCAGCCCACAAAATATACTTAAAAAAATCATGAGTGCTGTTTTCCCCAGAGAGGAAATGAAGACTTCATTTGTCTTAGTTTCTTTGAAAAATTGAGCTGAAGAAAACGGGGGAGAGCCTCTGAGTAGCGTGAAAAGAGAAACTCCTCCAGGAGAGCTAGATAGGCTGCCCGAGAGCTCTTGTCACCCATCAGAGTTAAGAGGCCAGGGGTCATTTCTAAATTTTTCTCTAGCAATAAAATTTTTTCTAATTAATCGCTATGGTTTTAATATGCCCCTCAAATTCCATATATTAGAAACTTAATCCCAAATTTATATGTGGATTAGAGGTGGAACCTTTGGGAGGTAATTAGAATTAGGTAAGGTCACCATGTGCGGGGCCCCCCTTGATGAGTCTGGTGGTTTTATAAAAACAGAAGAGACCTGAGCTGGCATGCTCTTGCCCTTTCACTATATGATGACCTCCACCATGTTATGATGGGGTTAGAAGGCCCTCACCAGATGTGGCCCTTGGCCTTGGACTTATAGTCTGCAGAACTGTAAGAAGTAAATTCCTTTCTTTATAAATTACTCAATTTGTGGTATTCTTCCTTTTTAATATCTTAATGATATTACTGCCCTTTTTTTCAGTTAGATAATAATGACATATGTAAAACCTGCTAATTTCCATTTTAATGAGAATATCCACTATTGTTCTCCTTTGTCATTGAGGCAATTCTGGGGATTGGGAAAAGAGAAAATAATGTAAGGGCCCTGGGACAGAGCAGCAGGAAATCTAAGTTATCTTCACTCTCCTCTCTCTGTCTTTTAACCGCTGTCGAAGCAAGACTAAAGGACTGGTCAGCAGGATCACTCCAATTACTTAGCAAAGCAGATAACTTGATCCAAATCCTGCTACAGTAGTCAGCATGCTGAAGTGGAAATTTACAAAATAAATCTAACTGGCATCAACCTAAATGGGTATTTTTCTCCAGCACACATGTGCAGGCAAAGTCAGCTGAAATTATAAAACTAAATGATTCACAAGCATGCCTAATGCTTTGTCTGGAACCAGTGAATATTTTACTAACTAAATTTTTAACCCTTTATCATGCATATCAAGGGGTAGATTGGCTTAGAAAATTTCAAAGGAAAACCAAGTGGAGTATGAAACCATAGAACAGTGGGAAATGTTATGTTTAATATTTTTCACAACAATGAGTTTCCTTTGGCCAGTAAAAACTTTAATCAATGAATCTGCAGGAAATATACTGCTTGGTGAATTGTCCCAAAATGAAGAAATCTGCGTGCACCACCCAGATAAAGAAATGGGGCATTTTCAGAACCTCAGAAGACTTCCTGAAGCCCTCTGTCAGTTATTAACTCCCTAGTAAAAGATAATCTTTCTCTTAACTTTTAGCACCTCGGGTTAGTTTTCCTTGCCTTTAAATTTTTAACAATTTAAATAATACATTATTTGTGTTTGGATTCTTTCTGTCCATATTTGTAAAATCACCCATGTTGCTGCATAAAATAAAACTGTATTCATTGTCATTGCTGTATAATATTTGATGTTTGAGTAAACCATAGTTTATTTATACATTCTACTATTGATTAACTTTTCAGTTATTTCCAGCTTAGGGCTATTATGAATAGTGCTTTCAATATAAAGATTTCATTTGCCTTAATTTCTCTGAGAATCTAAGACCAAGAAAATGGGAGAGAATCTTTGAGCAGTATGAAAAGAGAAACCTCCAGGAGAGCTAAAGAGGTTGATTGTGTGTTCGCTTCACCCATCAGAGTTAAGAGGCCCAGGGGTCTCTTATGATATGAAAGGAATTGCCGGGCTATAGGATATGCATATTTTAGATTTACTAATCAGTGCCAAGCAATTTTCCAGAGTTATACTCATCTAACATTCCCACTAGAAATATGTAAGTATTTAAGTTGTTCTATGTCCTTGTAATATTAGGCAATATAGATAATATTATAGACAATATCATTCCTAACATTAATAATGTCAATATTATAGACAATATAGACAATATCCTTCCTAATATTAGTGTATTTAATTATAGTCATTCTCAAATGTGCTTATTAGTATCTCTTTGAGATTTTAATTTACATCCCCTTGGTAAGTAATGAAATTGACCACCTTTTCATATGTTTATTGAACGTCTGAATATCCTCTTTTGTGAAGTTTCTGTTTGAGTCCCTTGTTTCTCTTTCTATAGAATTTTCTGTATTAAAATATGATTTATAGAGTTTATATATGTATTCTGGATACAAGGCCAGAATCAGTCTTGCTGGAATTTATTTTGTGGGAAAGTATGAAATACAGATTTGCTTTCTTTAGCAGGTAGAGGACGAGGCAGATTTTCAAAATTTTTCTGCTGTCAGTTAGGTATAGATTGTGTTTTTCTAAATGGAAATTTATCCATTTCATCTCTATTTTAAAATTTATTGATATAAAGTTGTTGATAATACCTCCTATAATCTAGTAAATACCTGTAGTTTCATAATGACTTTTAAAACTCTTGGAATTGATAATTTCTGGCTTTAGTATTCATCAGTTTTTGCCAAAGTCTTATCAACTTTATTGTTTTCAGACAACCAAAATTTGAATTAATGATCTTCTCTATTATATGTTTGTGTTTCATTAATTCATTTTTTATCTTGATTATTGTCTTTGAACTAATTGCTTTGTAAAACTTTGTGTTTTAGAAAACTTTGGAAGGGTACATAGATCACTGGCTTTTTCTTTTAAAAAAAATATTTACAGTTAAGGCTTAGCCTTTCTTCCCTAGTGTGACTTTATTTACAACCCACTATGTTGTATTTTTATCTTCACTTTGTGGTAATATATTTTGAAATTTCCACTGTAGTATTTTTCTGACTATTAAAAAGAATAATTTTGATTTTTTTTTAACATTTGGAGATTTTATAGATTTTTTTAAATTATTGTTTTCTAATTTAATTCTAATGTGGCTGTAAGAATATTCTGTAAATTTCAAATTCTTTGAAATTTGTAGAGAATTGATTATTGATTATGTCCCTGCTTATTGTCAGTTTTGATAAATATTTCATATGCACTTGAAAAGGTTGTCCCGCAGTCATGGGATGAAGACTTTCCTTTAAGGGCAGGATTTTCAAATTGTTTCTTTGAAAACTCCTTACTGGCATAGTACATAGAATGTAGGATACATTTAATAAATATTAGCTAAATGAAAAAAGTGTTTCCAATATTATTAAATCAGATGGCTGAGCAATCAGTTAATTCATTTGTCTCAGTTAGATACCTGCCAAAGAATAGGTTTAATATTTGTTGACTTAATGAATCACATTAAATATTGGGTACAAATTACTTTATTCTGAAGATGCAGGGATTTTTTTTTAAATAAATGACCTTCCAAAGAATAAATTCAAAGTTAAATAAGAAAATCAAGAAGTTCATTGTTGGTGAAGATAATTTTTGAAGTATCTTCCTAAAAATTAAACCTAAATTTTTCTTTGCAGAACCAAGATGATTAAGGGTAAAATCACTGGGATATTGATCACTGGAGGACAATCAATTAGCTATAAGACCATAATAAAAATATGTCAAATGTATAACTACATGATTTATCTCAAATTTTTGACTGGGAAGACATGAAAACCATATTCTGCAGATGTTTAAAAATTAAAGAAAATCATATCTACCTCACACTGTTCCTAAACTCTGTGAAAACTTTATACTACACAAGCAGGACTCAATGGCCATGGGACCATATGTGGACACTTAATCCCCAGAGATTTTGAGGAGCAAGTTCTGCTCAGGCAATGGAAAATTATTGGCTAATCTTCTGGAATACATAATTTCTGCAATTGTATATCTCTGAAACTAATTTTTATGTGCATAAAAATATGTTCAGAATCTGAGGTCAAATTGCATTTTGTCAGAGGGTGCTGTGAAACATTTTTAAACCCAGGCAAATGAAAAAAATCTGCTTTTCTGTGAATGTAGCTTGCAATGATTTCTTTTCAGGCAGTTGGTTGCTTTGCCGCCTATTCACTCTCTCTGTATGGAAGAAAGAGGAAGCCTGTATGTTAGATAGATTGTACCATGTCCATGCTTTCTATTTGACTTTCTGAATGAAGATAATTGCAGAATTCACAGCATATTTTGTTGATTCCACAGCTGATATAATAAAAGGGAAAACTTACCAAACATGCATTATACTGAGAAAAACGGATATATAGATGGTTCTGTGTTTTACAAACATTTATTCAGGCACATCTCAATTTAAAGTAGATTGTGTTTGTAAGTTTTAAAAATATTAGTTATTATAATATTCTTTTTTTATAAGCATCATATAAACAATTATTGCTTGGTCAAATCAGCATTGAAACACATATTAATTTATAATATCACTGAAAAATTACACATAAGTAATAAAAGATTATACAGAAGATATAATTGCCACACCAGGAATTAAATACATTGAAACTAATACTAAAATTCAATTTATTTTTCTTACTAAATATAGATTATTGAGAAAAATTTTTAAAAAGTGACATAAATGCAAAGCTTTGTTGAAATTTGTTAAGGAACTTCTGGAACTGTTAAAGGAATTTATATTTTGAGAGTGCTGATTTTTCACTGTGTCCAATATTATATCAAAATCATGGGTTTTCTTTTCTTGATAGGGTCCCATTTCTTATCTATATTTTTCGGCCATGTTTGGATTGATATTTGGTTCACTAATGGGAAATGACAAGAAAAGTAAAAAGAAAAGTGGGTTTTTCGTAAGTTGCCAGCACAAAAAAAGTAAGTATGCATTTCAGAAAGAAATTAGTGAAGGGTTAGTGAAACATGGGATGTATAGATGGGGCTAAAAACCCAGAACCTAAAAAAATCTTACCAGGAGAGGAGGCAGCAGGAAGGGAGCTGTTCATGTGAAGATTCTACTCTTATAATTCAGAAAGTACACACAACCATCTATAGAACACCCTGTTGATTATTCTCAAAGCCAGTATCTATGATGTGGTCAACTCCTGGCAAACCTTGCTTTGAAATGTATTGCCCTTGCCTTCTATTCCTGGGTGCTTGATGATATATGTCTCTATTAATGTTGCATAGCTGTATTTTCCCCTTCATTCACATTTCATGACTTTATGTGTTATGCAGAGAAAAATCTTTGAAACTACTTTCCTTTTCAGGATTAAAAAAATATTAAAGATGCAAAACCTTAATAGCTCTAAGTAAGTTAATTATAAGCTTGAGTTAGATTACCCTGGTAAAAGACACAATTAGGAAATTGAACAGCTTTTCAATTTCTCTAGTTGACTTTCCTACAGTAATGTCAACTGATGCTCCGTGGGGCATATCCACAAAGTCAGAAAGGAGGCGGAGTTGACTCAACGCTCCAAGTAAGAATATATGTGGTCAAGGGGCTGGACCTAATAGCACCAAGAGTTATGAGGCAGGAGTGGAAAAGCTCATTAACGACTGAGATGATGAGTTTGGGGTGGAAAATTGTCAGGGATTTCTGGGCCCTGAAGCACATAGCAGCTGTACAGCAAGGATTGTTTAGTCATTTCTGCTATTCCTTCCAGGAGCATCCACCACCTCCTTGTTCCTGGTCTTGATTGGAATTCTTTCTGTTACAGCTGTCTAGGGAGGCTGGGAGGAATGATTATGGATAGTGGGGTTCCATTCTAGACTCACATTTTCCAATGGAAGGAGGTAAGGGAGAGCGCTAGCACAAAGATTCATCTCTCTTTGCCTGCCAGCAACTGTGGTAGGTGGCAATCTCAATGTTTATGCTATCTTGATGGTGAGAACTTTTCAGTAGTCATAAAAATGCTACCAGAAATTCTTTTTTCTGTATGGTACTAACTGGTATCCTCCCATCTCTCTTATTTTCTTTGAATTGAATATAAGAATATTGAACACAGCTATATTCAAACATAATATTAGTGTAGAAATATATTTAAGGCTGAAAATAAATTTTTCAAATCATCAAATCATTTGGAATTATCTGTAGTCTCCCTTATCTCAGCGAAAATAGCAGGATATGAATATATGTGTTATATATGTGTGTCTATTTTTATGTACCTTCTTTTTCTCTGATGCTGGCAGAAACTCTCAAAATATTGCTTTGGAGTTGTTCTTTTGATTTTATCCCCAGAGCATTTATTCAAGAGAATAAATTTGGCCATTTTAAAGCTGTGAGAATATGGAATGCATAAATTTTCCTGCTATAAAATACTTTTTTAGTGTATTTATGTAACTCAAAACAGATGCATCTACAAAGTTTACACATAGAAACACAGACTACTGAAGGAAGAGTGTCAGGTCTGGCTTGGAAAAGATTTTGGTATTTTTACCCTACAAACATTTCCAATATATAAAATTGGTACTAAAGACTTGGATCCAATGGTTGGGCTCTGAGGAGATTCCTATGAAGTGGCACAAGATGAGCATCTGACTACACAGCATTTTAGCTTTATGTCTAAAATTTTAGAAAGAGCTATGTTTATTCTTTTTTTTTTGAGACAGAGTTTTGCTCTTGTTGCCCAGGCTGGAGTGCAATGGCATGATCTTGGCTCACTGCAGCCTCTGCCTCCCAGGTTCAAGCAATTCTTCTGCCTCAGCCTCCTGAGTAGCTGGGATTACAGGCATGCACCACCACTCCTACCTGCTTTTATATTTTTAGTAGAAACGGGGTTTCTCTGTGTTGGTCAGGCTGGACTGGAACTCCCGATCTCAGGTGATCCACCCGCCTCGGCCTCCCAAAGTGCTGGGATTACAGGCGTGCGCCACTGCACCCGGCACAGCCATGTTTATTCTTTCACGGGATTGGAGACAAGTCAAAGGTGGTGTCTGCAAGATTTTTTCTGATTAGTGGTAGCATGCTCTTGTCTGAAATTTCACTAAGTTTAAAAGTTGAATTTATCAGGCACTTGATCAAATCAATACGGTAATCCTAATTATCTGCCAAAATGGAAATGGGCCTTTTACAAAATGTTTCTGGAGTCTAGAATTTAATAGGTAGATCACCTGTGAAATGGATTCTCTGTATGATGCTGTTACAGAAAGGAAATCCCAGTGTTGGTTCATGAATTGAAGTGTCTAGGTGGTTGAGCAGCTTTCTCAGAGTAAGCACCACACCACTGCTATAAAACTTGTATCCTTTTGCCTTCTGAGAATGGGGTACTTCAGAAAACAGAGGTAGAGGTGGGAAGGGACCGGTGGATGCTTTGGCTCTAGGAATATTAGGACGTAATTAAGAATGTATGTGGTTCCCATTAAGGTTAACAAAACACACCCTATGCTTGATACTTAATTGCCCAAAACTTTGTTTTTATCTTCATTAAATAAATAGTCATATGGTGTGCATAGACCGCCAGGGAATGATAAATTTCTTTAAAATAGATTTGGGTCAATTTTTCATTCAATAAATATTTGTTGAAATATTACTTTGTGGAAGGCACTCATCAGTGCTACATGGTAGGGGCTTTCGTGCCCCCTTCAATTAGTAGGATTGAAAATTCTTATTTCTTTTATTAAAACATCATTTTTAATTAAAAAATCTGATAAATTGAAATAATCACTATTAAGGGGCTTTAATATTTTAAATACTATTTATACATTTAAGATATTTAATTCCTTTATGTATGTCAATTATATGAATAACAAAAATTTACAAAGTACATAAGATGTTCTTTATGACAACTCTAACAATCCAGACTTATAGATACAGTCATGGCTCACTTAACTACAAAGGTAAGTTCTGAGAAATGCATTGTTAGGCAATTGCATTGTTGTGTCAATGTGATAAAGTGTACTTATGCAAACCTAGATGGTGTCTGGTAGAAGGCCTCTCTGGCCCCATCCCCCCAGCCACATGGAAGGAGCTTAACTTCCTTACGTGACTCGGCACAATGCCCCGACCGAAGGAACTCCAGCCCCTCCCGCCTAGCAACCACCTAACCAATCATCACCTGCCTCTCTAGCTCCCGCCCAGCAAACTTCCTGCCCAAACCCTGACCAATCAACATATGCCCTTTCAACCTCCTGCCCACTCAAACTTCCCGTTCGACAAACTCCCGCCCGACAACCGGGACTAACCAATCATCACCCCTCACCACTGCTCTCCCACCGCCTCAGGCCCTCTGCCCTTATAAAACCGACCGAACAAAGAAAGCGCGCGCGATTCTTCCCTTCCCGCTCGAGTCGCCCGGAGATCCCAATAAAGTCGGTACCGGCCACCACGCGTCCTGCCTCGTGTCTACTGGGTGCCTGCCTCCGTGGGTTGGGGTCCCACAACTAGAGGTCGCACAGATAGTATCGCCTACTACACACCCAGGCTATGTGGGATAAATAACGAATTGCTCCTAGGCTGCGAAATTGTATAGCATATTATTGTATTGAGTATTACAGCAGCTCTAACAAATCATATTTTTGTATCTAAACATCTCTAAACATAAAAAAGGTATAATAAAAATGTGCTATTATAATCTTATGGGACCACCATTGTATATGTAATCTGTGATTGACTAAAATGTCATACGGTGCATGTATCTTAAAGTACAGCGTATCTTAAATATGTGATAAAATATTTTTATACTTTTCAACTTAAAATCACAAGTGCAAATGAGTAATCAGACATTTTAAATCATAGTCACAACTGAAATGTGCCAAATTCTCCTAAACATTGCAAATATATGAAGTATAAAGGTACAAAGAGTATATCTGAATATAATGCAAAAGTATTACTATCATGGATTTAATTTACTGCATTATTTCTAACTTTAATTCTCAATCTTCCCAGGGTGACAGCATTTTACCCACAGATTATATGGTTTTGCTGTTTCCTAAGCAATTTGTTATTTATCCCAAGCAAATTGGTGTTGTCTTTTCAAAGGGCAAAGCAATTGGCTAAGATCTATAGCAGCTGACATTTGGAGTGATTTTTCTCAAGATCTTAAGTGACAAATCAGAGCCTTTCAAATGATAGATTGAATGTGAGGATAGACAACAATAATAAATACTGTTTATGGTGTGAGCAAGTGAGTGGAGAGGGGTATAATTTACAAAATGAAAAAAGATGGAGAAAAAAGCAGATTTGAGAGAGAAAATCAAGAGCTTCATTTTAAATTTCCTCACATTAAGGGGCTACTTTGAAATGAATTGTTTAGAAAGCTAACTGTAAGTTTCCAGGCAGAAGTCTGGGCTGGAAATTTAAGTTTAGGAGTCACAGAAGCACAGATGTTGTTAAAATCTGTGGAACTAGGCTGGATGCAGTGGCTCACCCATGTAATCCCAGCACTTTGTGAGGCTGAGGTAGGAGGATCATTTGAACTCAGGAGCTTGAGACCATCCTGGCCAACATGGTGAAACCCCATCTCTACTAAAAATACAAAAATAAAAATTAAAAAAATTAAAAAAACTAGCTGGGCTGGTGGCACATGCCTGTAGTCCCAGCTACTCGGAGGCTGAGGCAAAAGAATCGCTTGAACCCTGGAGGTAGAGGTTGCAGTGAGCTGAGATTGCGCCACTGCACTTCAGCCTGGAGACAGAGCCAGACTCCATGTCAAAAAAATAAAAAAGAGAAGAAAAGAAAAATACAAAAATTAAGCGGTGTGGTGGTGCATGCCTGTAGTCTCAGCTACTCCCAAGGTTGCGGTGGGAGGACTGCCTGAGCCCAGGAATTTGAGGTTGCAGTGAGCCGCAATAGCCCACTGCATTTCAAGCCTAGGTGACAGAGCAAGTCCTTCTCTTAAAATATATATAGTACTATAAGAAGCCATAAAACCAAACACGGAATGGCCTCAGGTTTAGAGCTCAGGGGCAAGAGGAAGCTGCTAAGAGTTGAGACAGAACAATAAGGCAGGAAGGAAACATCAACGATGGGTGTGAGAGGGCCTGAAAGCTGAGAAGAGAATGCATCAAGGAGAGAAAACTTCCAGAAGGAAATGGAAGATTAAAAAAAAATGTATCACAGAGATGAAAGCCACATTCGAACAATTCGAATAAAGGCAAATCTAAATGGAGGGTATCTAGGGTAGGCTTGAGAAAATTGCACAGAGTAAAAGACAAAACCCCAAAAAGATACAGAAATAATTTCAGAAAAAGGATTAGTATGGATGACAGAGATAAAAGAGAGCAAAAGTGGTCAACACATATGGAATAACAACCAAAGAAATGTCTAAAGACATGAATAACGGAAATTTTACGTAGTATAAAGAATAACTTGAATCTGCAGATGTCTGAGCAAAATTAATACAAGACTGACAACGGGAGTTTATATCTAGTTAAATTATTGAATTTCAAAGATAATGCAAGGACCCTTACAAGGTTGTGAAGCATAAAGTTTGCGCCTGAAATATAATAAGCACTAGATAAATGCTGCTGCAGCTCTTGCTTTTCCTCCTTCCCCTCCTATTGTTGTTACTGTGATTATTATTCTCCTCTCCCACCATTAAATGTTATTGTTTATGACTGGGACTTCAGCCCTCTCTCTTCCAACACATTCTTCCTCCTTAGGCAATCTATTCTGCACCTGAAATTTCAGTTGTTCTCTGATTTCTAGTGACTTCTAGAGTTACATCTCTATTTGGATGTCAAAAACTACCTCAAACGCAAATGATCACAATATATTTTATTCTCTCCTCTCCTTTGGTGATTCCTCTACAGTTTGTTCAGAAAGCCAAGTCCTCTTTCAGTATTGCCAGTTTGTAGGAATGGTACTAGTGCTTCCCAGGAACAGAGGTCGAATTCTTATGAGTCATCCTTGAACTCTCCTTCTATCTAAGCCAATGATTGCATCTGCTCCTGCCCCTACAGTATGTTCCTCATGCAATGGCCTTACATGAGTAATGTAATGGCCCTACGGTATGTTCCTTATGCAATGACCCTTACAGATGTAAGCCAGATTATTAAATTATTCTGCAAACAATCTTCCAATGCCTTTCAATTTCATACGGTGCAGTGGTCTATGCCCCCTGCTATTTCTGTGACCTCATTTTCAGTGTCCTCCTCTTGCTGTGTTATTCCACAGCAACCAGAGTAGTATCTTTTCCTTTTCTAAATTATGCAGAGGCTGTCACTTCAGGTAGCTGGCTGAATCTTCTGATTGGAAATTGCTCTTCACAGCTGTCCAGATGCTGCTATCTCTTGCTTCATTTACGTCTCTGCTCAAATGTTAACTTATTGCCAGTTGTCTCTCTGTTCCCCTAGTCATCTTTGCTTTTCTTCTAAATACTTAATCACTGTGTGACATATTTCATTTGTTCTATCTGTGTATTTATCTGTTTTCTGGTTTCTCTCTTGCTCTATAAACCGCACCACACTTTCTTTTTTCAACTACTTACTCTTGCCACAGGACCTTTGCACATGATATTTGCTCTACCTGGAATATTTTTTTTTTCAACCTCTCCCTCTGTACCTACATTTTACCTTTTTACCTACTTAATTTCTTCTAGTCTTTTTATTTTAGCAAGACTATTGCTACAACAAGGATGCCTTGCCTGATCCATAACTCTCATCAGTGTCCTTTATTTATGCCTTCATAAAAACATTTCTCTTTTATTCATAAGACACATCCACATCTCTTGCTATGTACTTACTTATATAATATGATTATTTGTATATGATTATTTGGCCATCACCCCCCCACTAATTTTTTGCTTAACTTTGTGATATCCTCTGTGCTTAGCTCATAACCAGCTCATTCAATAATAAAATGTTTGACCAATGAGCAAATGAGCCCTTGGACCATATAACAGTCTCTCCTTTTTATTTGCTTTTCACATCACCAGTAGGTTACTTGGCAATAACCTAGTAATTAGGTCCAATTTCTCTTCCTTCAGCCTCCCTTACACAGTTGTCAAATTCACATTCTCAAAACATACTTCACATCCCATCAGTGGTCTTCTAGTCCTTTGAAAAGAAAATAGAAACTTCCTAACGTCAAGCCCCTTCCTTGCTTCATTTTCAGCCTTACTCTCTCTGTACATAGTTTAAGATCAAGTATAAATTTTATTAGTACATAATTTGTGTTTTGTTATATTAGTGAGTGACTAACATCTACTTAAAACAAACACAAAAGAGGTTCCAAGATGATGATATGGTTCCTGTATCTTGAAAAAGCAATTTCAGGTCAGAATTGTTTTTATTGTTATTATCATTATTTTATTTTATTTTCATAGGTTTTTAGGGAACAGGCAATATTTGGTTACATGAATAAGTTCTTTAACGTTGATTTGCAAGATTTTGGTGCATCCATCTCCTAGCAGTATATAACTTGTAGTCTTTTATCCCTCACCCTCCTCCCACCCTTTCCCTTAAGTACCCAAAGTCCAGTGTATCATTCTTACACCTCTGCATCCTCATAGCTTAGCTCCCATTTATAAGTGAGACATACGGTGTTTAGTTTTCTGTTTCTGAGTTACTTCACTTACAATAAAGATCTCCAATTCCACCCAGGATGCTGAGAATGCCATTATTCTGTTCCTTTTTATGGATGAATAGAGTTTCATTTTATATATATACATACACACACACACACACACACACGCACACACACATCTCACAATTTCTTTATCCACTCATTGATTGATGGACATTTGAGCTGGTTCCATATTTTTGCAATTGTGAATTGTGCTGCTATTTGTTAGAAGAAATCACCGCTAATGAGATATATATCATTCAACAGTGTATATTTCAGAGAGAGACTATTAGTTGTATATACTTACTTTGTTGGAATGTGATTTTTCTTTGAAAGACGTTCTCTTAGCTCAGCGTTTGCTTTAATTATAGCATGTGATTGAAGAGAAAACTCTTTTTTATTCTGTGAATTGAACATATTATCCTGTGTTTTGCTGTTTTTCTAGATTGTAAACCTAATGGATCTTGCTGTGATATGATCTAAGATCCTGAATATATTTTGATGATAGGATTATCCTAAGAAATAAAAAACAAAGCCTTTTTTTTTTTTTTTTCTGAAAAGGATCAGAGTGATTCAATCCCCCTTCCTGTGGTATATCACTTGATGATTTAAAAATTGAAAACAGTTTGCAGTAACTAAAATGTGTCACTTTTCTTCAGTGAAATAAAATAAACATTATTTAAAATTTTTAAGGTACAATAAACATTTAGAGTACAATCCTCACATTCATATTTTTGTACAGAATGCTTACATGCAAACGCTATTTTCATATATCTCTTAAACTACATATGGAAGGCTCTTAAGACATTGAAACTCAGAGAGGTTGTAGGTGGCAGAGTACAACCTTGACTTAGTGTTTCTTACATTACACATTATACCAAGTACAAACCTCCAAATAGTGCTTGTTATGCTGACACCTTTTGACACTCCGAAGGTCTCTATTAAAAGTATGGGGAAATAAAAATACAGAAATACAGGGTTTTAAAAATGTATGAGCCTAATTTTCCATCTTGCCTCTCTGGTTTACCAAGTGGTGAAGCAGTTCTGCTCAATAGCTAGGATTGTTGATCTGGTTTGGAAGTCTACTCAAAGGACATTTTCTACCTAGAGGATTCACAAAGCGCATTACTTAACCTGAGCTTCCTCTAGCCCATACGGCACCTTTCTTCTTCTTCTTGGCCAATGCAGATGTGGGCTGAGCAGATGGCTTAGTAAATGAAATCTAGGATGCAATTCAGCTTCCACTCACCCTCTGTCCTGGCGCCACTGTGCAGAGTACCCCAAGACAAACAAACTACACATCCTAGGTCAGTTTTTAGACAACATTAAAGAGGAGAAAGTGCACTTATTAAGTTAAGTTGCTTTCTGAGAATTTGATGCCACTAGGTCCTGGAGGGCTACTTAAGAGTAGACTTTATATTCTCTTTGTCATAGGGAGTGCCTGAGAAGTGCTGGACTTGTCTTATCTATGGAGTCATATAAACTGGAAATTACCCAAGCCCACTTTTAGGAATCTTCATTAGATTGAACAAAAGGGACTTAGTTAAAGAAATTGCTTAGATGTTTCCTGGCTGAAATAGTCTCACTACTGTTTTCTGGAGACAAAGAGAGTCACAGATTACCAAGTGATTATTCATTTTAAGCCTCAACTAGTTAATTATAGAAATTCTGCCCAAGGACCCCAGGATAGGATTAATCAACATGTCTGAACAGCTCACATAAGTGTGTTTGCATGAGGATGGAGTGGCTTCTCTGGAAAATTAGTGTTAAAGAAAGACTCAAGGCCCTGCATGGGAAGAAAGTGCCATGCAGAGGCTTGGGTCTTTCTTTAACAAGAAATAACTTGTCACATGGATGACAGTAGTGATCTGAATTTGATTTGCTGGCTTTCTGTTGAAGGTATCTTTGGCAAGTCCTTGAAAAAAGTGTTTAATTCTAGGCAGAAATAGAATAAGTAAAATAAAATTGTAGGTCACTTACAGCTTTATAACATGAGGGCAGTATTAACCAACATAAAGATGGGGCTGTTTTGATAAAATATGACACGAAGAGGAAAAATGCATTGAGTGCTGCTCCACATGCTTTACCATCCTGTCTTAGCATTTCTGTAAGCTAAGACAACATGCAACTTAAAGGTAGGGTTGCTGCACTTATTTGCATGACTATGAGCAAGCACATGCACAATTCAGTTCTTAACAAGTTGTCTTAGTCTATTGGTCTACCATGAAAAAACACCATAAACTGGATAGCTTCTAAACGAGGGCTCATTTTCTGATTCCTAGATGTTTTCCTGCTGTGTCCTCACGTGGCGGAAGAAGCAAGGGATCTCTCTTGGGCCTCTTTTATAAGACCACTAATTCCATTCAGGAGGGCTCTGCTCTCATGACCTACCTCCCAAAAGCCTCGCCTCCTAATGCCATCACCTTGGGGGTTAAGATTTCAACACAGTAATTTTGTGGGAATACGCAAACGTTCAGACTGTAGCACAAGTCCTTTTAGATGAATACAGTAAAATGTAAAGGAGAGGAAGCAGTGTCCTGTGTTCCAACAGCAGTTGGACTTTCCTGTTCGGAGGGGGGACTGAGGGAGTGCGTTAAGGAAAAAATTTCTCTTCCCAGGTCCGCAAGGGGCATAGTTTTGCCTCCATCTGGGAACCAGAGGGGTTTCAAATGTTAAGTTCTTTGACTTCCTCGCTGGCTGGCTAGGTAAAGAAATCCGTTGGGCTTCTTTGTTCAAAAAGGTGGCAGAAAGCTCTGGGAGGAGGGGGCTCTTTTGAGGACCAAGTAGCCAATCTGGTAGCAAAGTCAAAGATCAGTCCCTCCAGTGGAAGTTTTAAACAACTCCTCTCATTGGATGAGAACATGAATGGGGCGGGAATAACTTCAGGGTTAAAACCCTGCTGCTCCTTACCTATGCCAAGTCTTTCCTTGGCTCCCCTCCCATGGCAGTGTGGGAGCATACTCTCTCTCTCTCTTTTCTCTCTCTCTGCCTAATAAATCACTCTCTGCTAAACTCTTTGGGTCCACGATATTTATTGGAAGGATAAGCTCACTGCACCTGTGGGACCCCTTTCCCCATTCTTGGGGTAAGAGAGGCCAAGGACCTCAGAATCTGAATGGGGAGGGAGCTGAGTATGTATTCCTCTCCTGGTTACAATAATAATAATAATAATAATAATCACCTTATAATATTGTTGTGGGGGTGAAATACACATTTTATATGTATTTTAGTTAGCGTTGCCTGATAAAATACAGAAAATCCTGTTAAATTTAAAATTCAGATGAATAACACTTTTTTTTTTTTTTTTACTATGAGTATATCCCATTTAATATTTGGGACATATTACATGAAACACGTATTTATTGCTTATCTGTATTTTTATTTACTAAATCTGACAACCTAGTCTTAGAGAATGAATGGACAAAAGAGCTTCTACTCCCAGTGTTGCTGGTACTGCATGACTATGGTGGACAGCAGCCACAGACAGTGCCCAGACCAGTGGAGGCAGTGGTGAGTTGTCTCTTTGAGGCTGTGTAGAATCTAATGGTTTTGGCAGCAGATATATAGATAGGAATCCAAAAGTAGAGTGAAAGACTGAGAATATAGTGGAATTTGTTTTATAGCTAAAAGTGCTATGTTTATGAACCATTAAGTAGACACTCAAAGGGGACTCCCAAGATTGGGACAGTGGAGTTAAGCTTCCACAATCAACTCAGCAGCCAAAGTAAAAGAAAATACTGTTTGAAAATTAAAAAACAAAAGCTCCAGTTGCCAAAGTGCCTGCAGAAACATGGATATGTAGAAAACAGGTTTCATTGGTGTTGCTTCACGGACACTCTAACTCCACAAAGGACATAGCAAAATTGGAGTGTTTGGGGAATATTTACAACAGAAATGCAAAGCAACCCTGAGCTTCCAATGTGATTTAAAACGGTTAATACATTGTTTCTTCCTGGTAAGGAGGCAAGATTTAACGATTAGGCTGTAGATACTATTTTCTCTGGTGCTGTCCTTGTGGAAGGTGGTCAACAACATGATTCCCTCCAGGGCAATGTTTGAATTTAATTATGTTCAGGGACTATGCAGAATGCATCAATTTATTAACCTTGTTTACTTCAAGATACTAAATTGATGCACTTATTCAAATAGGGTAGTTTCATATACTCATTGTAGGCTATTCACTTGCAAAAGAAAAATGTCATCTTTAGCAAGTAATTATAGCTAAAAAGGCTACAACTAGGTAATAAGGCTTTAGAACAGAAGCAGTAAAGATTGCATTAGCAGTCTGCCTCAGGAGAACCAGAGAGCCTGGCTGACACGTTTTGAGCAAGATGACCGAGTGTAGCATGATATAACCCATACTGCCGGCCCACATTCTCAGTATGACTCACATGGCTTAGATTTTTAAAGCAGTAATTTCTACAAATGAGGGATGGATGATCAGCCTGGTAGACTCCTAATATGAGAGACAAGAGTATTATTTCCCAGAAAGGCAACAATCTCAATAGAAAAATTTACATCCACACAATGTACTATTTTTTCTGTATTATTTTGCCTGTTTTTCTAGGAAAATTTCAAAGTGTACAAAATCTCCAGTTCTATGCTCTTAAGACCGCAGTCACTTTAGGGATGCTTTCCCAATATGCCCGCCCTTCTTTCTATAGACGCCTTCTTTTAATTGGCTTCCTTGGTCCAGCAACAACCCAGAGGCTACGAGAAATCTACTAACTCCAAGCCTCTGAGGTTTCTTGAAAAAATGGACTCAAATCACATTTTTCTGGTTAGCTCAATCATGAATCTACTTTTGTTCCAGTGCTAGGGTTTCTCTAGGAGTTTACAATAGCACTGAAAATTCTCCAACAGGTAAAATAAAGGCCTTATGTTTTAACAAAAAGTTGGGCATAGCAGGTGGCACCTGTCAGGATACACACAGCATCTCCAAGCTAGATTGTCCGATTTCTCCCTGAAATTTCTCTCCGCTCTTTCTTACTTAAATTTGACCGTTTCCTCTACAGCTCCTAAAGTTCTATTATAGCAAACCAGCCATTGAGGCTCTACAAACAGCCAGTTCTGTATCTGGTAAAGTCTTCGCAGTAAAAGAAGGAGGAGATATTTTTCTCCACTGTCCTCCATCAATGATGGAATCGACTGGGTACAAAGTTGGGGCTCAATACCTGTGTTACCTGTTCCTAAGACCTTCTTTGCACAGGGCGGAGATGATACAAACCTGATGTGTGCTGTCATTTTAAGTATATTTCCATTCCTACACTTACATTAATTTTTCCTGCTGAGAAGCTTCAGAATACTTCTCTCCATAGCACTGAAGGCATCCGCTACCAACGAGTTCGAATTTCTCTCCTAAATGAAATGAACTGCAGAACCACAATAATATTCTTACTGTAAGAAAATCATACCAGCCATCTTTCTGTAACTCTGAATGCTTATTTTCAGGTTCAATCACAACAAAAGCAATAGCAGTGTACAATGATAATAATGTCAGGCACAGTGCTGGGCACATCACACACATTCTCTCTAATCCTTCAAATATTTCCACAGCCATTTACAAAGAGGACTATGAAGCCCACAAAGCCACACAGCTACGATTTGGCAGTGCTGGATTCACACTCAGAAATATCTGGGTCCAAAGCTGGTGCTTTTTCTTCGAAGCTATTTTGTTGCCCAAAATTATGGAAACTGTTTTCATAGGAACATTTTGCATATGAATTTGCAAAAAGAGAGGTTATTTTTTTTTCCTTCCCAAATAAGGAACTGTAGGGTTGGTTAACACCTCAATTATATTTTCCATACCCTGGATGAATTGAAGTTTCTTGCTTTGAGTTAATAATATAAAAAATCACTCTCCTTAACATATAATTTTCTTTCCTTTAGACTTACCCTTTTCTTAATAGAACACCCAGCCAGCTCTACCCTTTGAATCAGTTCCTGCTAAGGGAGGCTGATATTGCAGTTTTCATCTTAAAGAGAAAATAAAGGCAAGCTTTCTCTGTCATTGATTTGTCTCAAGGAGCATAATAGTAAAACATTCTGGTAGAATTGAGGTGTAGACCTTGTGCCTGTACATTTATTTTCATGTTCTCAGATGTTCATTCATTCTAGGGGGCTTGTAAAGCTGGTTTGTAATAGTGAAGAGTATTATGGGCATAAATACTTGTACTATCAGAGGAATATGTCCTAACAGTTTGTTTATTACTGAGGAAAGAATTGGTAAGATAGATTACCTGTAAGTCTCATTTTCCCCATGTATAAAATTAGGGAATTTTCAAAGTTTTGAAAAGCATTACTCTCTTTTTTAAAGTAAAATCTTTGCACCAGGCATGTTGGCTCATGCTTGTAATCCCAGCACTTTGGGAGGCTGAGGTGGTGGGTGGATCATGAGGTCAGGTGTTCAAGACCATCCTGGCCAACATGGAGAAACCCTGTCTCTACTAAAAATACAAAAATTAGCCTGACGTGGGGGCGGGTGCCCATAATCCCAGCTACTTGGGAGGCTGAGGCAGGAGAATCGCTTGAACCCAGAACGCAGAGTTTGCAGTGAGCCGAGACTGCGCTATTGCACTCCAGCCTGGGTGATAGAGCTAGACTCCATCTCAAAATAAATAAATAAATGATCTTTGCATAAACTCCTAAAAACAAAACCTATACAAACGAAAACACTGAGGTTTAAAAACTGGCTTGGAGTGCACAATCAGAAGCCCAGGAATCACCCCTGGCCCACACCCTTTAGTTGCTTTTGGGACATGTGCGTAGGAAGCTCTCCAAGACAGTGTGGCAACCACTGGATCAGATGTTCCTGAAGGTCATCTCTAGCTCTGGGATTCAAGGACCAGTGTATGTCCCTCCCTACCACATGCTAGTCACTTCAGTGTCGCCGCAGGGCGTCCTTGCTCCTCTACAGGCAACAGACTGCAGTTCTTTATCTCTCTCAGCGCGTTCAGGCAATGCTCCTACCTCTCTCGTTTCCTCAGGCACTATTAATGACGTGTTGTCAGAAACTTTTGCTGAACCGCTATCATTTTTCTTCCCATTGCATATAGAAGGCAGAATATCTGCATGCTTAAACAGTTTTTAAGAAATATTTCAGCACAATTGAGTCTTGACAGTCTGGGGAAGGAAGAAAGTGTTACATATTCACTTCCTGGTAGAAATGGAGACTCAGCTCAAAGCAAGTTAGTGATAATAACTTGAATTTTAAGGCTTGGTTTAGACTGCTACTACCTTCTGTTGGAAGATCATATTGACATAATGATCTTCCAACAGAACGATGAGAGTATTCGTGAAAAAAACACAGCCAGTCCAACATAATCCAATGCAGATGAGTGCTTATCTGCTGATACTTAGTAATAACACCATTAAAAACGGGCTGGGTATCCTTTGAGCAAATGTGTTCTGGAATCTGCATTTGCATCTCAGCTCTGCCACTCTATAAGCTGTGTAAGAGAAGGAAAATAACTTAATAGCTCTCAGCATTAGTTTCCTTTTCTGCCATGGAAATGACACCTACCTTGCAAAGTTTTGTGAGAATTAAATGACATGGCATGCTAAATTTTCTACCAAATGACTGGTGCATATCTGGAGCTCAATATAAAGGTTGCAGTTCTCCTTTAAATAGACGGGCCACAGCTACAGATACTGGACAAATTTTGTGAGTACATCCTGTAGCCAAAAGCAGAAGGATAATTTCACTAATGTTCAGCAGAGGAAATATGATTAATTTTACCTCTTTGCAGCTAAAGATTAACAAACACTATGAACCTTATGCCATCTTAGTACCAGAAAACGAAACAAAACAGGGTGGTCCTGGAATTGTGAAAGAGCAAATGATGGGATTTCCACCAAATTGTATTATGTTAAATTATCTTCTCCGAAAATAAAAGAAAAAAAGACCCAGAAAGAAATATAGGCTTGAAAAGCACAAAGAATCACACTATTTTTATAGTGTCATGTAAGGGAGTTCAAACTATAAATTATTTATCTTTTCTTTCAGATAAATCTTCAAGTAAAAATTATTAGAAGAATGCTGGAGATATTTTTTGGTTTGAATAACATGTTGTGCCAACATCCTTTTTTTTAAAGTTCTGTCAATTTGCATTAAGTTGTTTTCTTAGCAATTTTATCATAAGGAGGAGTCAGTGAGGGTGGATGTGCTATTTAGAGATAATCTTTCAAGAAAAATGATCCAAAATACTCCATAAGGATGAGCCAAACAAAATAGCATTTGAAAGGGAAGAAGCTCAAGTGGTAGGTTATACGATTCATATTCCCCACACTAAGAACTTACTGGCAAAAGCCAGCAAGCATATACAAATAATTCTCTTCACACGTTGATTATCACCTGAAATCTTATCTGGAATATTATTTCTAGGATTATAACAACAGAAGTGATCAGAGACAAACTACACTGAGAAAGGAAAATTTTAATGCAGGAGCATTTGCAAACATGAACTCATATACCTCACTTCAGAAAAACAAAATAGATAGGCTGATTTTACATAAGCTCCAGGAATATTGTGTGTGAGTCTCTCTTCTGCAGCTAATTTGGACTGTATGTATATGCAGAGCTATGTTTAAGAAAAACCAGTTACCATGGTGACACAGTACCCCATCTAAATGCAGAATAAGATATCTAATTTTGTGTGTTAACCGTTTGGCTGAAAAATGAAGAACGGCTTGGAAACTACAGATGGATCAAGAATATCTCTCTAGGTTTCCTTATCTTTTCTCTACCTCTGTCCTGGTCAGTCTCTTCTCCATTTAGACAAAATGCTAGTTTTCATCTCTCCATTATTAAGTCGGTGATGCCATTTTTCCTGAATCTGTCAAAAATAATGCAAAAAGGCAAGCTACTTCTCTTAATATAGGACAAAACTTTGACATATTAAATAAGTAAATTCATCTTTAAATAATTTTCTTGTTAGTCCTCATTAGAAGTGGCATTTTCAAAATAAATCCCTAATATTAGAGCTTGTTGGTCTCTCTAAGTTTAGTCTTTTTCCTCCCACATCCAGTCACAAGTATTTTTATTTTAGAGTCGTGCTCTCTGGCTGGGGTACAGGGAAGCTGTTTTACATGAAAAATGGTACACAAGTACATGTGGAAATGAACAAGAATGTAAAAATTCCAATATTCAATCTTTTTAAATATGTATTTTTTCTTTGAGACAAAGCTTTGCTCTGTTGCCCAGGCAGGAGTGCAGTTGTGCAATCTCAGCTCACTCAACCTCCACCTTCCAGGTTAAAGCAATTCTTATGCTTCAGCCTCCTGAGTAGCTGAGATTATAGGCATGAGCCACGGCGCCCGGTTAATTTTTGTATTTGTAGTAGAGATGGGGTTTCACCATGTTGACCAGGCTGGTCTCAAAATCCTGACTTCAAGTAATTGGCCTGTATCGGCCTCCTAAAGTGGTGGGATTATAGGTGTGAGCCACTGTGCCCAGCCAAGAATATGTTTTTTTACAATCCAAAATCTGATAAGAGTTCTTTCAATATTCATAACAACAAGTGATACCTATGAGGCACATTTTCCATGACTTTGTGCATATGCACTTGCTCATTCATTGGATCAATGGGAGAGGTACATTCAGAAGAAACTACCAAAGGATAAGAAAGAGGCATATAAGATACCGACTAAAGCCATGTCTTCATTAACAATGGTCTAATGGGTAGTCATTGAATGGGTCATGAATCAGACACATAATCACCAGCCCATCTTCCTATGAAGTTGTATATAAGAAGCTCATTGTTCGTTTTTTACCTCTTCCACCTTTTTCCACCTTGTAGATTATATCCAAATAAACTGAATGTACAAAAAGCAGTTATTGAATGAACAGAAGAATGAAAATATTGTACTTTATCAGTTGCCAAACGGAAAAGTCATGGCTGGGAAGACCTAGAAAAAGCATTTGTCTGTTACTTCTATGTAGCGAATTTAGTCTTTCCTGATTCAAGCAAGTGTCTGATGCACTTTAAAGTGACATTGCATTTTACTAGTGATATAAGAACTTAAAAAAAAAAAAAAAAAGCTATCTGGCCTGCTGAGCACTCACAATGTAGCATAGAAATAGGAATATACAGCTTGTAACTTGAATTAGTAAGTTTTAAGGTGGTACTCTTTGTGACCCTAATGTCTAAAGCCTCTGCGAGTCCATTAATGTAAAATGTGTACCTTGCTCACTATACAGATGGGCGTCTTTAAATACCATACATAATAAGAGAATTTCTGATTTTGAAAGAATTCGAGGTATTCAAATTGGATGACAATAGAAAGTACAAATTCTGGTGCTATGTCAGTGAACAGAACTAATCTGTGGAGTACCGGATATAGGAGTTATGTTGTGTGTGATCTCACTGTATACTTATTTTTTTCCTCTTTGTGTAAGTGATTATGACAATTTATAACACATATATTTTATTTGTTTGCACAGCTAAATGATCGTTCCCAAGAAAGCCTAACAATTGATTTTCTGGTAAGATTTCAGAACCATTCACTACAAATTTGGGGAGTAGCTCTAATGGCAGAATGAACCACAGTCAGGAGAGTGAAATGGACATTAGAGCCTCTTCTCTTGCTCAGATATACTAGTTATGCAGGTGAACTGAGATTTGGTTGAACTCTTTACAAGAAATTTTTGTTTTCAAATTATGAAACATGGCTATTGTAAACCATGCAAACAATATAGAGGTTTATAAAGATTGCTCCCTATCTTCATTCCTTAATGATTTGCATTCAACTAATGTTTCCCCTTCCCCACCATAGTTACAGTAACTACTCCACAAAAAATCACTGCTAGCAGTTTGGTTTGTGTCTTTATATATATCTATAACTATATATGTGTGTGTGTGTGCATAATACATATAATATTAAATATAAAGTATGTGTGTATGTTATATATTACATATAATATACATAAATTTATTAAATATAACATATGTATACTATATATAATACCATAATATATGATATAAATATATATATATATAATATGTATATATTTGCATGTACCATCACAGATGTAAACATATACATCTTACCACTTTACTACACCAGGAGTACCTGGAGGAGTGAGCCAGTGTTGACACTCTTGTCTCTGAAGTTCAGGGGGTGGTGCAAAGCACTTCTTTGTTTTTTCTTTACATCACCTATCAGTTCACGATACTCACTTTGAAGGTATCCCTTTTCTTCTGTTCCCTTCTCGTTCCAGTATCCTCCTTCTCTTCTTCTACAAGCCCTTGTTCCTCTCCATTACTCGTCCTTCTCACCAAAAACTTTGATGCCTGAGTACCTGGGCATCACCTAAAAAAGGGAGGCAGGGTCTGCAGTGGCCACTGAGCAGTGAAGATCTGGCAATGCTGGAGGGCCTCACAGCCTTCAAAGGGAAATAGCCACAAACCAAACCACTATTTTTTTGGAGGGGTGTAATACTGATGATATCCCTTAGCAAATGTTTGTTATGCTCTAAAAGTGACAGTTTCACCAAAAACTATGGCCTCTTGATAGAACTGAAAAGAGCAGGAAGAGAGAAGAAGAAATGGAAGAGGAAAACTCGAAGTATTATCCAGAACTTTCCCTCTCTGTTTCTGTCTCTGTTGTGCACTCTCTCTCTCTCTCTCTTTCTCTCTCTCTCACACACACATGCACACACACGCACACACACACTTTAAAGATGAGATGATCTTATGTAGATTAATCTATATATTTTTCATTTAATGGTTCCTCATGGACATTATCTACAAAGTCAGGATATTTAAAATGATGCATAAAATTCAATTTTATGAATGTACTATTTTATTGATTTAACAAATTCCCTATTTTTGGAATTTAGTGACAGTGCTGTTTTTCAGTATTATAAAGAGTGTTGCAAATAAAATATTTGCATATCATACATATTTGATGAGTTTATAAATATATAGTTTATTAATCTAGGAAAGAAGATATGAAGATTAAACAAGGAGACAGGGAATGAGTAACCATAACGAAGAAATTCTGAATTTTTAGGTATAATTTTGTTTTGCAGATGATCTTCCTGTTGACTTTATTCTGAAGGCTCCCTTATTTTTATCTTGATGCCATTTATTTTTAGTACTACTTCTTTTTCATTTATCTACCAGTCCGTCCATCCATCCATCCATCCATCCATCTATCCATCCAACCATCCATCCATCCATCTCTGTATTTTACAAGCTAATATAACGACTTTGGAACAAGCTATAATCAGTCCCAACATTCAAGAAACTTAGTATCTCACAGGGGGATTGGCATTAATAAATCAATGTATTTACAATGTAATTACAATTTAGATGAGTATCACAAAGAAAAATACTGCATGCTATACAATCATACAATAGAGGACTCTTAACTAAGGAACACTTATTCTTTGAGAGCCATCTGCTACTTCGCACTTCCACATTCTGAAGAACTTTAGCACTTGACCCCTCCTGTCTGTTATCCTCATGTTATTCAGATCCAACACCCTGACTCACAGTACCTTCACTCTACACTCCTCTAGTGCAGCTTACTTAATTTCAACAACTCATCACAGTAACCTCATCTTAAAACCCCTCATCTAAAAGCATCCAGAATTTTTTTATTACTATGATCTCAAATTATGATACTCTTTTTCTCTGACTGCCTCATTTCCTCACTCCAGCTGAACATACTCTTTATCCTCCTTGGAAATGCATAACTTCAATGACTGTTTACAATATAAATGTTTTGTATATTAATTTCTCATGGAGTCTTCCCCCAGATGCTATGAAATAATTATTGGTACAGGAGCCTATTAAGAATTGCTAGTACAATAGAGATTTTTCCATTTACTTATGCCAAAGTTTGCCAAGTACTTTTGTCAAGTATCTTAGATAACAGCATCCAGTGTAAATTTTCTGAATGAATCTACCACTCACTGTTACTTGTCTTGTTTTTTTTTTTATTATATTGCATTTTTAAAAATTGCTTTTTAATGTCTCCTTTTTTTTCTCCAATGGTATAAACTTTAGGAATAGAGAACTTGACTTTCTGTTCACTGTTTATTCATCACAAGAACAGTGCCTGAAATATACCAGAGATATTTGTTGAATACATCTGTGGGGCTTAATGGTACCTAAACTCTGGCAGTCAACAAAACCAGTTTTTATTTATTTATTTATTTATTTATTTATTTGAGATGGAGTTTCATTCTTGTTACCCAGGCTGGAGTGCAATAGTGCGATCTCGGCTCACCGCAACCTCCGCCTCACGGGTTCAAGTGATTCTCCTGCCTCAGCCTCCCGAGTAGCTGGGCCGACAGGTGTGCACCACCATGCCCAGCTAATTTTTGTATTTTTAGTAGAGACGGGGTTTCACCATGTTGACCAGGATGGTCTTGATCTCTTGACCTCGTGATCCACCTGCCTTGGCCTCCCAAAATGCTGGGATTATAGGTGTGAGCCACCATGCCTGGCCAGTTTTTAAAATAATTATCCATTTTTCCATTTCTCCCATACTTTTCTTTGTGTTGTTGTTCATCTCACATAATTAAAAGAAAAATTTCAACCATGTGTCAAACATTGCATTAGGCACTAGGAAAGTAAAGATAAATAAGACAGTGTTGTTCTGATGGTGTCACAAAGCCACTGGCTGTTGGAAGACTAGACAGAACAAAAAGTATTATTACACTGAGGAAAATTAATTCATAAATATTTTGTTGAAACTCTAGAGGAGATAAGCATTGGAAAGTTCTGTAATGGAAGTATTAAAAATAAAAATCAATTATTTCTATCTTAAGATGCATAAAATGTTATTTTTGTCTCTAGTACTTGTTTCTAGTATTTTGTTTGGTGTCTATTGTTTTGTATTAAAAATATTATAAATATATTTTTATATAATATCTAAAAGATCAACTTTTCCAGGGAATTTTATTATAATAGAAGAAACAAACTATGATAAAACATAGAATAAACTATGATAAAAAAATAGATCCTCAATAGTACATTAGTTTAAAACCAGTAAGGAGTTTATTTCTTGCTCATATAGAGATTGAATTTCGTGTTCCTGATTAACCAGCTGTTCTCCATATGACCACTCTGAGAAGCAGTTTCCTTCTTTTGGCTCCATCATCCCCTAGGCTGTGGTTCAGGACAGTGGTTCAAGAACCAGTAGCATCAGCATCACCTAGGACCTTACTCGAAATGCATATTCTCAGGCTGCACCTTAGACCTGCTGAATTCAAAATTCTGAGAGTAGGCTCCAGCAATTAGCATTGTAAACAGCCCTCCAGGTAATTCTAATGCATGATAAAAGTTGAAAGCCACTGTTCCAGGCCTTCAGTCCTTGTGTTATTTGTACTAAGTGAGTGGACAGGAAAAAGTTACCCTTGCTTCTGAATTGTCTTGACTCAGATATGCCATGCATTAATTACTTTGTCCATATTTTATTGTCAAAAAAATTAGTAACATGGCCACAGATTCTCTTCTACAGAAGTCTTAAATGCAAATTCACCTACTGTGTAAGAGAATTCTGTATTGCAGGTGAGGTGTTGGTGTGGTAGAATGTTCTGGAACATAATGCTTAGAATTGGATTGCAGAAGACCTATTGTGCTTTGTAGTGGCTCTAATACAATTTAATAGATTTGGGCAAGATTTTTGGTACACACACTTTTCTTGTATTTTGATGGTCTCTACTAGGACTATATATATTCTGCCTGAGCAATGTTAAAGTGTAAAAATGTAAAGTAAAAATGTGTAAAGTAGCAAATGGTTAATATGACTCCACTCTGAAGAATAATTATCTTTAAAAAAAACAATGTAACAGGAAGAGAAACTTGCAGCAGCTATATAAGAGACCAGGGCCAGTTGTTTATTTGAAGGGGAATGGAAGAGGATGTGGAACTGATGAGAAATAAACTTGAGCCTGCCTCAGAGCCATCAGGAGGGCTTATTAAAACTCAGGTTCCGCTGGGCGCGGTGGCTCACGCCTGTAATCCCAGCACTTTGGGAGGCCGAGGTGGGCAGATCACAAGGTCAAGAGATGGAGACCATCCTGGCCAACATGGTGAAACCCCGTCTCTACTAAAAATACAAAAAAAAAAAAAAAAAAAAAAAAAAAAAAAAAAATTAGCCAGGCATGGTGGCGCGCGCCTGTGGTCTCAGCCACTCGGGAGGCTGAGGCGGAAGAATCGCTTGAACCCAGGAGGCGGAGGTTGCAGTGAGCCGAGATTGTGCCACTGCACTCCAGCCTGGCGACGGAGCAAGACTCCGTCTCCAAAAAAGAAAAAACAAAAACAAAAAAATCCAGGTTCCTTGGCACCCCTCTCAGGGTGTCTGATCCAGCAGGTCTGGAGAAAAATGAGAAAATTTCATTTCTAAACCATTTTCGGTTGATAATGTTTTTGTTTAGGGAGCATACTTTGAGAATCACTGACTAGGCATTATAAAAGAAATCTTTCAGATTAAACCTGGATTTGGGCTAAATTCTCTGTGCCCTGGGGCTTTTTGACAGGCGTTTCTGTGACACGCAGCCCAGAGATTTTTCTTTTCCTGGCTAAGTTTGATGTGTGCTCTCGACTTGAGGATTGGAGAGTGGATATTGGCTGCTCTCCAAAGGAAAAAAATTAACAGTTTTGTACCTTTAGGGAATGCTTATTAATTCTTATTATATCAGCAGTTTCTCCTGTGGTAGGAATTAGGAGCTAAAGGTATAACTCATTTCATTAATTAGACAAATAATCTTTTCAGTTACAAAGTATTTTATTACTATTTCCTTCTCTCTTACCCTACAATCAACACTTTTGAACATTTTTAAATAGACTCAAAGACACACACAGTCACTTCCAATTTCTTACACCTTCAATAAAAGGCTTGGTTTTGTGGAGCTGCTAAGACACCAACTTTCACTATGTAAGATAATAGCATTAAGAACACACAACACCCTGCTTATTTTATCTGTATCCTATGGAGAGCTTGCCTAGTAAGTATTGTTTTTCTCCAGTTTAGGCTGAGTCTGTGAATTCATTGAATTAAATGGATCTTACTACCCTCAGATCTCTCTTTCCATTGTTGAATCTGAATTAAAATTCTGTACTAGCTGAAGCCCAATGTTTTTGCAAACTGCAAAAGGTGTGTATTCTTTTTGTGAGTTATTGTTATTATGATATAAATTACAATATACACTTTCAACTGAATGTCAGTAGTGTCCCAGGAATTGTACTGAGCAAAGAGTTTGACAAGGCCCTTGCCTAAGGATTATGTAAAAGGCATTCAAATAGAATTGAGTTAACATATGACGTCGTTTAGTGTGGCTGAACTTGAATATTAATTGATTCTTTGGATGTGAAATGAGTTTGTGGGAGAGCAAAAGAAATGAAATATTAGAATCTGTTTTTCCTGAAACATCTGCTGGTTTCAACTAAAAACTCAGTTGTCTCTGTTGAAAACAATCCTTGTTTATCATTTTATTTCTTTGAGTTGAAATAGCAGGATTGATGGATTCAAGTTAGTAACAGAAGAGTAACAATAATGTCTGATGTTTTAATCACCTTCTTTTCTATCCAGCTATAATGCTGTGCTCCAACTACTTAACATTACATTCTTCATTCCTTCTTTGTGTTATAGGTGGATGAGATTTAGCTCTTTGTTTCATGTTGAAAAGGTTTGAAAATTTCTCCATTTTTCTGAGGCACTCAACATCTTATTTTTAAAATAATTATTGAGGTTTATCACACATACGGGTAAAGTACATAAAGTACACTAACTGTAAGTATGCATATTGATTTGTTTTTCTCATAGTTCAAAGACAAAAATACAATAAATCTAATTTTGCAGATCTTAATTGGCTTTTATTTGCAATCCTAGAATCAGACAGGAGTTTGAAACAAAAATCGCTCAGAATGCCCCACCCCACCACCTGTGCATGTTATATTTACAGTCAGAGAAAAGGAAGTGACATTCAGAAAATGAGAGTGAGGTACAGAGACAGCCTGATGAGTTATAACTTAGATGTATCTTGTTCGAATATCATTTGACTAGTTGGTCGCCTGTGATTGGCTGAGACACTTATTTGTTCCTAAACTAGGTTTTCAGTTTGTTACGTTCCAAGTTAGTTTGCAGTTAGGAACTCCTAAGGAGGCCTCATTGGGCCAATTTTAGCTTGATTTAACACTACATATCACCTATGTAACCACACGCAGCTCAAGACAGAATGTTCTCGTATCACAAAAGGTTCCTATGTCCCTCTCCAGTTAAAACCTCTCCAAAAGTAATTACTACTTTGATTTCTAACAACATGGGTTAGCTTTGTATCTGGTTGAACTTCATATGGAGTCATACAGTATGTACTCTTTTGTCTCTGATTTCTTTTGTTCATCATTACTCTGGGAGAGGAATCTGTGTGGTGGTGTGTATCAGTAGTCTATTCTTTATTGCTGTGTGGTATTTCATTTAATGACCATATACAATTTGTTTACCTGTTTGTTGCTGTTGTTGTTGTTATTGGTCACTTGAATTGTTTCCAGTTAGAGCTATTATGACTAAAGCTGCTATCAACACTTTCGTATATATTTTTTGCTGTTTGTATGAACTAATTTGTTGTGAGCCATGAAGTAGGCATACGATTAGCTCTAATTTGTAATGCCACTATTCCAAATAGTTGTGCTAATTTATACCTCTTCCAGTAATGTCTTGGAGTTCCAGTTCCTCTGTATTATTATCAACATTTACTATTGTCAATTTGTAAAATGTTAGCTATTCCTGTGAGTATATAATAGCATCTCATCAGCCTATTTTAAAATATCAATTAATAAAACTTATAGATTAAATGAAAAAGAATCTTTCAGATTGCTCAGAAAAGATCAGTTTAATCAGCTGTCAACAGTTTAAACCCACAAGAGGCATCTATACAGCAATTAACTAAGTTCTAGAATAATTGAAAAGCTAGAATTTGCCAAGCATGTAATAATAATAACAATGATGATGATGCTCACTAGGTCACAAATAATTTGCTAAATTATTTCTTTGTAATGACTCACTTAAGGCATCATGTTTTGTATCTGACATTATTACATTTGTTTCTAAACACACTCTGAATTTGGGGCTGCTTTTGACCATTAATATAATTCAGATTTCATTACTTGCTCTAAGCACATCTTTTTGAAAACAGTGAATTCAGTCTTTCTAGCCTCAAGTATTTACTCTGAGAACAGAATCACAAATTAAACAAGGTAACATTTTTCCCCTTCGCCTGCTTTAAGTACATCTTCCTGAAAACAGTGAGTCCCCAGTCTTCATATCCCCAAGTACAGTTATCTCTTGGTATAAGCTGGGGATTTGTCCAGGACCATCTGCGTATATCCACATCCCACATACTCAGTTGGCTCTTCAAAACCTGAATATACAAAAAGTCAGCCTTCTGTATACACATTTCATATTCCAAAAATACTGTATTTTCAACCTGCACTTGGCTAAAAATACCTGCATATAAGTGGACCCCTGCAGTTCAAATCCTTGTTCAATGGACAACTATATTTACTCTGAGAATAGAATCACAGACTAAGATAATATTTTTTTTTCGAAAAAGCTCCTCTAAACATTTTGTACATTTGTTTTTTGCCATCATATACTCTTGAGTCATTAACATTTTTCAAATAATTTCATTTAGAAAAAATTGTCTTTGCACTAAAATGGCAAAGTTACTAAATGATTTTTTTCTCTTTTAATTACTCTAGACAAAGGACTATTGTTTAGTTTTCAGTGGGTCTTTGGGCCTTCTTCTGCCTGTCTCTCTTTTGGGTGCTAGTGTATGGACTGACCTGTCCACAGACGATACAATTTCATTTTTAAAGAGCAGTTGGCAATCAAATTTCTGTGTAGAATTAGAAGCAGACAGAAACCTTGAAGGAAGTTGAGTACATCTCAGTTCAGGCACTCTGTGGTTTCTTTGTTCAAGCTTCCTGACAATTGTCTTCGATTAACAAATACTGAGTAGAGAAATAGGACATTGAATGAAAGAGTTATTAAAGTTACTTTTTAAACATCCTTAGCAATTAGAAGAATGAGTTCCATTTGTGATTGGACCCAAATGCAAATGCCAGAGAAGAAAGCAAATGTTGTCACAGAGAGAAGAGTGCTTCAGCAGTATGTGGTGTTGATGAGGTCCCGTGCAACAGTGAAACATAACTAATAAGCACAAAGACAATTCAATGGAGAAAACAGACTCTTCCATAGGTGTAAACACCTAGGAATCAACATGAAAAAGAATAAAATTGAGGCAGGAGAATTGCTCGAACCTGGGAGGTGGAGGTTGTGGTAGCTGAGATTGTGCCATTGCACTCCAGCCTGGGCAACAAGAGCAAAACTCCATCTAAAAAAAAAAAAAAAAAAAAAAANAAAAAAAAAAAAAAAAAAAAAAAAAAAAAAAAATAATATAAAAAAAAAAAAAAAAAGAAAAGAAAAAGATTAAAGTTGGACTCCTATTTTCCAACATATTCAAAAATCAACTTAAAATGGGTGAAAAATCTAAACATAAGAACTAATACTGTAAGGGTCAGGATACAAAACCATCACAAAAACTAGTGGTATTGCTAAAAATCAATATCATTCAAGAATGCAATCACATTTACAATAGCTACAAAAACAAAATAAGATATTTAGATATCCATCTAAACAATGAAGTGAAAGATCTCTACAAGGAGAACCTCAAAACACTGCTGAATGAAATCATAGATATAACAAGTAAATGGAATAACATTTCATGTTCATGGATTGGAAGAATCAGTATCATTATAATGGCCATACTGCTCAAAACAATCTACAGATTCAATGTCGTTTTTATCAAACTACCCATGTTCTTTTTCACAGAATTAGAAAAAAACTATTAAAAAATTTATATAGAACTGAACATCAGCCTGAATAGCCAAAGCAATCAAAACAAAAAAGAATAAAGCGATAGGCATCATATTACAAAATTTTAAACTAAATTGTAAAGCAACAGTGACCAAAATAGCATGGTACTAGTACAAAAACAGATACATAGATCATTGGAATAGGGTATAGAACCCAGAAATAGAGGTGCCCACCTACAGCCATTTAATCTTTGATGGAGTTGACAATAAGAAGCAATGGGGAAAGGACTCCCTTTTCAATAAATGGTGCCAGGATAGCTGGCTAGTCATATGCAGGAGAGTGAATCTTGACACCTATCTTTCACCATATACAAAAATTAACTCCAGATGGATTAAAGATTTAAATATAAAACCTCAACCTATGTAAGTCCTAGAATTAAACCTTGGAAACACCATTCTGCACATTGTTTTTAGGAAAGAATTTATGACTAAGTCTTCAAAAGCAATTGCAATAAAATCAAAACATGGCATGTGGGACTTAACTAAAGATCTTCTGCACAGTAAAAGAAGCTACCAACAAATTAAACAGACGGCCTATGATATGGGAGAAAATATTCACAAACTGTTAATATGACAAAAGTTTAATATCAAGAATGTATAAGAAAACTTAAGCAATTGATCAAGAAAAAAACATGAAAAATGGGCAAAAAAATCCTTCTCAAAAAACATGTATTTCTCAAAAGAAGACACACAAGCAGCCAAAAACATGAAGAAATGCTCCACATCACTAATCATCAGAGAAATGCAAATCAAAACCACAATGAGATAGCATTTCACACCACTGAAAATGGCTTTTATTAGAAAATTAAAAAAAAAAAGCAGATGTTGGCAAGGCTGTGAAGAAAAGGGGATGCTTATACACTATTGGTGAGAATGTAAATTAGTTTAGCCACTGTGGAGATTTCCGAGAGAACTTAGAACTGCCATTTGATCCAACAATCCCATTAATGGATAAATATCCAAAAGAAAACAAATCATCCTACCAGAAAGACATAAGCACTCATATTATGCTCACTTCATCATTATTCACAGTAGCAAAGGCACGGAATTCATCTATATGCCCATCAAGAGTGGACTGGATAAAGAAAATGTGGTACTTATACACCATGGAATACTACACAGCCTTAAAAAAGAATGAAATTGGCTGGGCATGGTGGCTCACGCCTGTAATCCCAGCACTTTGGGAGGACAAGATGGGTGGCTAATGAGGTCAGGAGTTTGAGACCATCCTGGCCAACATGGTGAAACCCCATCTCTACTAAAAATACAAAAATTAGCCAAGCATGGTGGTGGGTGCCTGTAATCTCAGCTACTCAGGAGGCTGGGGCAGGAGAATCGCTAGAACCCGGGAGGCAGAGGTCACAGTGAGCTAAGACCATGCCATTGCACTCCAGCATGGGCTACAGAGTGAGACTCAGTCTCAAAAAAAAAAAAAAAGAAATCATGTCCTTTGCAGCAACAGGGATGGGCTGGAGGCCATTCTCCTAACTGAATTAATAATGCAAGAACAGAAACCATATACTGCATGTTCTCACTTATAAGTGGGAGCTAAACTTCGGCTATTCATGCATGCAAAGATGGCAACAATAGACACTGGGGACTGCTAGAGTGGGGAAAGGGTAGATAACAAGGATTAAAAAGCTACCTGTTGGGTACTATGCTCAGTTCCTTGGTGATGGAAATTTTCGCATTCCAAACTTCAGCATAAAACAATATACCCAGGTAACAAACCTGCATGTGTACCTGCACATGCACCTGCTGAATCTAAAATAAACATTGGAAATAAAATAAAATTAAAGAGATATTAACACTTTATATCTATATCCATGATTATACTATTTCAATTTCTGTTTTAATGATTTTATAAGGTCTTGTGCATTTTTCCAAATATGAAATTTTATATTATTTTCATCACTGGAAAAAGATAAGAGTGAGATTGTAGAGCTGGAAAGTAAGAGGGAAGCTCGGATAGGGCATTAAAGCAGGCTTGAGACTTTGTCCAGATACCCCCAAAAAAGGTAGCTAAGCACAACAATTGTTATTAATGTGGTAAAGATAAAAGCTTCACAGGGACCCTATATCTGATATAAATTTAACGTTTTATTTTGCTCACGAAATTACTATCCTCTAGCCAATGCGCACACCCCAGAGAATACGGTCTTTAAAAACACAAAAATACAAACAATAATATATGTTTATTGTCAAGTATCAGAAAATATAATTAAAATAAGAATAATGGGGCTGGAGAAGAAAATAATATAAAAACATTTGGAAAACAGTATCTATAAGGTCAAAGACTGTATATAAATACTGTATGTAAGTTTGTACTTTTTTTTCTTATAACAATATGGGTTAGCAATTGTGAAACTGCTTCTTGTATATACTAGGATTGCACAAAAAAAGCATGCTGTGGATAATGAAATCTAGGTTTCTTGCAGCTGGAGAGATGGGTTACAAAAAAGAAAGACTATAATGAACCCTGAGTCTTGGATTGATATTGGAAGTATTGGTATGAATTTTTAATTTTTAATATATTTATGTAGATAGATACAGAGATACATGTAGATGTGTGTGTATGTGTAGGTTAGAATATATACATGTAAATATAAAATATATACATTATATACATGTAGGTTAAAATATATTTAAATAAAATACATGCAGGTTAAAATATACACATGCTTATATTTTCTTTTTAAAAATAGGTTTTGGGAGAATAGGTGGTGTTTGATTACATGAATAAGTTCTTTAGTGATGACTTCTGACAGTTTGGTGCACCCGTCACCTGTACAGTGTACACTGTACCCAATGTCAGTCTTTTATCCCTCACCACCCCAAACCCTTTCCCCTGAGCCCCAAAGTCCAATGTATCATTCTTATGTCTTTGCATTCTAATATCTTAGCTTCAACATATGAGTTCTAGAACATACAATGTTTGGTTTTCCATTTTCTGAGTTACTTCACTTAGAATAATGGTCTCCAATTCCATCCAGTTTGCTGCGAATTCCATTATTTCATTCCTTTTTATGGCTGAATAGTATTTTGGGATGTAAGTATATATCACAATTTCTTTATCTACTGGTTGATTGATGGGCATTTTGGCTGGTTCTATACTTTTGCAACTGCAAATTGTGTTGCTACAAACATGCATGTGCAAGTATGTTTTTTGTACAACGACTTTTTTCCTCTGGATAGATAGCTACTGTGGGATTGCTGTATCAAACGGTAGATCTACTTTTAGTTCTTTAAGGAATCTCCACACTGTTTTCCATAGTAGTTGTAATATTTTACATTCCTGCCAACAGTGTAAAAGTGTTTCCTTTTCACCAAATATCCACCAACATCTAATTTTATTTTATTTTTCATTATGGCCATTCTTGCAGGAGTGAGGTTGTATCATGTTGTCATTTTGATTTGCATTTCTCTGATAATTAGTGATGTTGAACATTTTTCTATATGCTTGTTGGCCATTTGTATATTGTCTTTTGAGAAATGTCTATTCATGTTCTTAGCCTACTTTTTGATGGGATCGTTTGTTTTTTTCTTGCTGATTTTGTAGATTCTGGATATTAGTCCTTTGTCAGATGTATAGATTGTAAAGATTTTCTCCCACACTGTGGACTGTCTATTAACTCTGATTATTTCTTTTGCTGGCAGAACCTTTTTAGCTAAATTAAGTCCCATTTGTCTGTCTTTGTTTTGTTGCATTTGCCTAAGCCAATATCTAGAAGGGTTTTTCCAATGTTATCTTCTAGAATCTTTATGGTTTCAGGTCTTAGATTTAAGTCTTAGATCCACTTTGAATTGATTTTTGTGTAGGGTGAGAGATGAGGATCCAGGTCTTACAGCTGTGGATACCAGCACTTGCCCTGGTGGAGGTATCAGGAGAATGAAGTGGAATCTGCCAGGGTCATTCATTGTATTTTTGTTTAGTATCCTAGTTTTGTGTTGGTTGGCCTCCAGGCAGGAGGTGGCACTTTCAAGACTGCATCAGCTGTGGTCCTATAGGGAGGATTCAAACTTGCCCTAGGGACACCTGGTTAAGTATTCGGGTTTCTCAGGCAGTGGGCAGGGCCATAGAACGCCCAGGAAATTATAACTTTTGTCTTGTCTTTGGCTGCTAAGAGGGGTAGAAAAAGACCATCAGGTGGGGGCAAAGATAGGCATATCTGAGCTCAGACTCTCCTTTGGTGGGGCTTGCTGCAGCTGCTGTGGGGGTTGGGGGAGGGGTGATTCCTAGTCCAATGGAATTATATTCCCTGGGGAATTATGGTTGTCTCTGCTGAGTCATCCGGGTCTCCAGGGAAGTGGGGGAAAGCTGACAGTCAGATCTCACCTGCTCCCATGCAGCCTGCAATCCAAAAGGCTGGTCCCACTCCCACTGTGCCCTCCAACAGCACTGAGTCTATTCCCAGGCAGCCAGTGATCGGTGCTGAGAACTTGCTCCAGATTATGAACCTTCCCATTGAGAAAGCAAGCAGACTCAGTTTTTCAGTGTCTCGGGGAGCCTGCAGGGGTGATTCAGCTCCTTCAAAGGGTCTGTGGATTCTCTTGGTTTTCCTGGTACGTTTCTGCAGTAGTTCTTGGAGAAAAAGTTCATAATGTGAGTTTCTACATGTAGCTCTGTTCATTCAAACAGGAGTTGAAAGCTACTTCTGCCTCTTATCTGCCATCTTCTTCCTGATACATGTATTTTCCAACTCTGTCCACTGAGAGGGCCTAGAGGAAACAACAGTCCAGTAGCAATGGTCATGCTTAATTTCTCTGTGGTTTCTGATTACTCAGGTCTCTGGAGAAATGGTTGATTCTATGGCTGGGTTAAGGGAAATATAAGATCTTAGAACATCTTTTGTGTCACAAAGTAAGAAAGTGAACACAAATTAGTAAAAAAACTGGTAAAACATCAATAATGTCTATAGTTTAGCTAACAGTATGCCCCAATCTTAATTTTTTGGTTTTGAAATTGTACTCAAATTATATAAAACAGGGAAAGCATAGTGAGGGATATATGATAAGTCTGTCACCTTTTGGTAACATTTCTGCAAGCTTAAAATTATTCCAAATAAAAAATTAAAAAACACAATTAAAACCACATAAAATCCTACTACTGAAAAAAATTAAAGACAATCCTTTTTGACTTTCTATATGTATGTACTTATGTTTTCTAAACAACAAGAACAACAACAAAATATTGCTCGTTGTTTAAGAGCACAGATGCTGGAGTAAGAGAGACTGAGTTCAAATCTTAGTTCTCCTAACTACTAGCTTTGTTACCTTGGAAAAGTGTTTCTCCAATCTTTGCTTCTGTAGCTCATTTGAAAAATAGAAAGAGTAAGCCAGGCGCTGTGGTTCACGCCTGTGTTCCCAGCACTTTGGGAGGCCAAGGCAGGCGGACCACCTAAAGTTGGGAGTTTGAAACCAGCCTAGCCAACATGGAGAAACCCTGTGTCTACTAAAAATGCAAAATTAGCTGGTCATGGTGGTGCATACCTGTAATCTCAACTACAGTACTCAGGAGGCTGAGGCAGGAGAATAGCTTGAACCTGGGAGGTGGAGGTTGCAGTGAGCGAGGATCATGCCATTGCACTTCAGCCTGGGCAATGAGAGTGAAACTTGAATCACAAAAAAAAAAAAAAAAAAAAGGAAAGAAAAATAGAGAGTGATAATAGTAGCTCTCTCACCAAGCTGTTGCAGAGATTACATGAGTTACTACAATTATAGCACTTAACACAATGTCTAGTACATAGTAAGTTCTCAATAAATAACTGTAAAAATCACTTACCATCTTGTAACCCTGGCCTAGGTAAGTATTTAAGGGCTCTGTATGTTTAATGTGTGTGAGTTACTTGGGTGGGTAAGGGAGACATTTTCAGCCAGAAGGAGCTGAAGTCATAGGTGTGAAATATAGAATTATACACTATAACATTAATAGAATTATTGTGCCTTTTAATTGATGGGAAAGTACTGCATTTGAACCTCTGTGCTATCTGCTCAGACAGTAAATGTACCTGCACAGCTGCAGTTGATTTGTGCCTTACATGTTTATTTTCTTCTTTCATAAAATGGGTATTAGTTAAATAACTTTAGAGTAAGATTATATGGAAATTGTATAATAAAATACCAAGTATGCTCCCACAAACCTCCTTACCATAAATTCAGAAACAAGGAATCAAAACAGAAAGAGGGGAACAAACCTTACTGAGGCCAACAATACTGGCTGCCAGAAGCCATAATCCAACCAGGCTGGAAATCTCTTGCCTTGATGCCACATGCTGAACTAGCTGATCCCCAAAGGGCAGCATATCTAATGAGCCAAGTATATTTTAAGAATCTGGTCAGCATTCTTGGAAGTTAGTAAACACAGAGCCATTGCTAGAACCCTGTCTAATTACCTTTTTCAAGTCTTCAAGCAAACAGTGACTTACTGAGTGATGGAAAAACAAGATTATTTTCTTTCTGGCAAAGACTAATATTTTATTCTGTTAAGATTGGTGGGAACATGAGACCCACATACTTAAGCACTGTAAAGATTAAAACAGCAATTGCAGCTTATTATTGGCTTTTTCCCTTGTCATTCATCCCATTCATATTGTTCAGGCAAAAGCATTTTTGAACAGATGGACTATACCCTGAAGGTCAGAGAAAAACATAATAATTCAGCTGAGGGCCAGATTGGTAGAGAAACACCCTGCGTGGGAAACTCCTTACTTTGAGAGACACTTTATCAACAACATCCTTTGGTATTTTAGGAACACAGCAGCTCATTTGATCCTAGTAGTCCTCAGGGAAATGGGTGAATTTGAAGCTAACAACATAAACATCAGATTATTCATAATAAATGCATGACCATGGAATTTTTGTCAAAATAAATTGCCTTGTGTTATCTTATCCCATTTACACTTACACATAGTCATGAGTACCGTCAATGTTGGGGATGTTTGAATCACCAAATTTTACTTTTAACTGGTGTCAGAAGCCTAGAAAACCCACCGTGACCATCTTTTATGAACTTTCCCAAAGCACAGGGATTACGTTGTTTGTAGCTCTGAAATGCCTATTTGATTCTTTATCTTTTACCAATGTCTTCATCTTCTCTCCTGTGCACTAGTGTAATGCTTCTCAACTAGTCTTTTATTCCCGTCCCTTAAATTCATAACTATGTCAATTCCCTTAATCAAATCCTTTGATAAGTCTTCAGTTTACACAGACTGAAATCCAAGCTTCTTAGAATGACCTACAAGTATTTTCACAATCTGGTCTCAAACTGCCTTTCCAAACTCAACTACCTTTTTTTTTTTTTTTTTTTTTTTTTTAAGGAGTCTCGCTCTGTCTTCTAGGCTGAAGTGAAGTGGCATGATCTTGGCTCACTGCAACCACTGCCTGCCAGGTTCAAGTGATTCTCCTGCCTCAGACTCCATAATAAATGGGCACACACCACCATACGCAAGTAATTTTTGTAATTTTAGTAGAGACAGGGTTTTGCCATGTTGCCTAGGCTGGTCTTGAACTCTTGACTTCTGGTGATCCACCTGCCTCAGCCTCCCAAAGTGCTGGGATTACAGGTGTGAGCCACTGCATCCAGATCAACTACTGAATATTTTTTGTATCTTATGTTATGTGACACACAGATGTCATATACTCTCACACCTCTGTGCCTTGGTTCTCATTGCTCTTTTTACTGGAATGGATTTCTTCGCTACTTCTAAAGTTGTAACTTGGTGGTATTCTAATTATCCTTTCCATCTCAGTTCAAACATGTTTTCTCTGATGCTCTCTCCAATTTTCTCTCCTGGTTTGAATTAATTATTGGCTTATTGCTCTACCTATACAACTACTACTAAATATATCATAAAACATTTTATTTATTTATGCATATATCTGCCTCAATAGATTATGAATTCTTTGAGGACAGGTTCCACGTCTTACTCATGTTGGTTCATCTCTGCTTTCTATGCTTACTAGAAGTTTAACAAATGTTAAGTGTATGTATGATCAAATGAATGAGTGAAACAATAAATACGTAACGAGATATTGCAATCTATGGCCTTACATACTCCTCAGAGACTTAGGTAAATGTGCCTAAATCTATTGATATTCAGATGAACCTTCTTCAGTTGATGGGACTGTCTATTGCATTGAGGACGTAAAGCATGTAAATGGTGCTCTGGAGTTACCGTGACAATCCAAAACATTGCCACACATTTCCAAATGCCCTTTAGCTACTGTGAGGGTGATATCACCCAGGCTATAAACAGTCGTCAGCTTAGCCTCTTCACTGTGTTTCATACGAAATCTAAGCAGATCTATGAACTCATGAGTAGGAGTACGGGGTGGAATAATATTATGCATTCCACAGCCTTAGCTCAACTTATTGACTCCACTTCTCTGTTTCCCCGCCAACCCCCCCCCCCCACAAAGTTCTTACTTCCAACACCTGATACTCCTGCTGCCCTTTGTTTCGTAGGAACTATTATCCAGTCCCTACACTGTCAATTCTTTTTTGTAGAGAAAATGGGCCAACCTGGACGGTCTTGTTTTCTCTTCCATGATTTTATATTGGTTAAAGCCCTATCATTTTATTATTTAAAATATTGCGTATTATACTAATAGTTTTAAATTTCCTCTAGGCATTCTCAAATATTACTTATAAGTTCATGAGACAGCTCATTCTATTTAGAGGACTGTAAATTAGGAATGGAAATGTTTGCATCCCCACAAAATTCATATATTAAATAAAGCCCTAACACCTTGTATAGCATATTCGGATATGGGACCTCCAAATCTACTACTAAAGAAGTGGTTGAGGTTAGATGTGTAAAGCTGAGGCTCTGCTCTGACAGGATTAGTGTTTTATAAGCAGAGACAGCAGAGAGCGATTTCTGTACACAAACTGAGGAAAGGCCAGATGAGCACCTAGTGACTTGGCAGCTGCCTGCAAGCCAAGAAAAGAGGTTTCAGACAAAATCCTTCTTGCCAGCACCTGGATCTCGAACTTTCCAATTTCCAGAAAAGTAAGAAAGTTAACGTCTGTTGTTTAAGCCCTCCGGTCTATGGTATTTTGTTATGGCAGCCCAAGAAGACTGTTGCAGGGCTCATGATTTGTACCTTAGCTTTAGGCTTAAGAGAGCTGACTAGCAAAGTTCTGAACTGACATCTGCGAATCAGGGTGCAATATTGTAGAACTACAGAACTAGCAAGGCCTAAAGCACCTTCTATTCTCCACCAAGTCCTATTTGGACTCCCTGTCGTGCCTTGAGTTTCTCTGTGGATCACTGCTTGGTCCATACATGCGCTTCCCATGGTGTTACTCTGCACCATGTCTGTGCCCGGCTTCATGTTCTGATTGATATTGATGTTTTCTTGCTTCACAAGGTTGTACTGAGAGTTTTAATTTGCAAACCCTGAGACTGGGTCTGCAGAAGCCCTGCTCCCACAGGTATTTGCTACCTTTCTTCTCATCTCTATCCCTAGGCATGCAGGAGCACTTGATGGGAATTTCTATATTGAAGTAGACAAAGTTAAAGTATGCCTTCAAGGGGTGCTGGGCAGTCTGCAGGAATGAATTTGCAATGACTAGCTGCTGTTGGCCAGGGGAAAGCTCAGTGCATTGAGAAACACACCCAGCACCCGGCAGTGAATGCTTCCCGTGTGGATTCCTTGATGTAGTGGGTACTCCTGAGGTACAGATTGCCTGAGAATTTCAATGTGCTGACACAGGAAAAAGCTAGCTGGCCAGTCTTTGCAGATACAATCACATTTCTCTCACTTCTTTGTACCTTTCTCCTAGAGGGCCTGCGGATATCTTTCACTGCCTGCTGGATCTTTTGATCACAAAAGAGGAAAGCTCTGATGATCTGAAATTGAAAATAGATAGCTTGGCATCCTTAGATCTCTAGTCTTCCAATCCATTTTTACAATTCTCATGCCAAGCCTTGCTAACTAACTCCATCTCTTCCCAACCTCAGAATTCTGTTTGATCTGCTTCATCTCCATGGAACCTTCCCAGGTGGGTTCCATCCTGCTTGTCAGTCACTTCGCAGTCGTCTCAGCCCTTGTGTTTAATCACACCTTGCTTACGTTTCTAACTGTGCTTTTGCTTTTATTTTCCTTTTGCTGTGTTCTTATGAACTGTGTGGATGTTTGCCTTTCCTTCTCTATCAACAGCAACAAGAGTGACAATATGACAACACTGTCATTTGTGGAGTCTAACTTTGTCTCCGAGTTACACACTTTACAAACAAATGGTATTTTGTTGAAACCTCATGATAATCCTCTTGGATATTTAAAAAATTATTTTCTCTGAAGAATAATATATTAATGCATACACACTATAAAATATTTAAATAAAGAGAATTATTTATAATGAAAATGAAAGTTCCCCTCCCATTCTTTTCCTCATGGTTACCATTCATAATGGTGGGATCTGTGTCCTTCAAGATACTGTATATGGCTGTATGTGTGTATGTGTGTTCACTTGTGATTTCTTTGTTACTTAACAATGTATCTTAGAAGTAGCATGAAGAAAGAATAATTTTTCTCAGGCTATAGGCAAAGAAGCACAGGCTTGGAGAGATTAAATAACTTTATTAGGTATTAGTTTCTATTGTCTGATAGGTTCCTTGAAGGCAATATAATCTTTCTGTTGTATGTTATGTTCCAGTGCTTTCTACTCTAGTTTTTATAGCTGCCTTAATCTTTATATTAAATGCTTCCCTTACACTCTCATTCTGGAAGCTGGATCCTTGTTTCTGTCCATTTGCCTGAGTCTCGGTAGACTGCCAGGTACCTGAGATTTGGGTCATGCTTTAATTCTGCTTTGTCTTATTTAGGTAGTGTATCCCCACTGTAAGGAACTTTCTACCTGCTGACAGGCTTCCGGATGCTGCTTCTCTGCTTCTAGGATGTTACTTCCTCCTGAATTTGCTGTATTTTCAGATTTGACATTTGACTTATTGGAGCTACTTTTTAAAATTGTCTTTTTCATCATCTGCCATATTGTATTAGTTGTGCTAGGCTTCCTCTGAGTGCCTAGAACTCAATTGACTTTCTTCATTCCTCTCCCATCCCCCTATATATATGCCTTTCTTTACAGGTTGAATCCTGGTCCAGGTCCCTTGCAGCATATTTGATCCTGCCAAAATCCGGATTGCTTTGCTTTGAGGTGAAATGCAACTTTAGGAGAACATTAGATCTGTCCTCAGCGTGAGTTGAGATGACAGTACATTTCATGGAGAGAAACAAATAACACAGTCAAGGCTCTGGAATAACAAACAAATAAAGTGAACTAATAATTAACATATTTACTTCTCATTTCTCATTTCTTTAACATTTATGGAATGATTACTGTATTTAGGCCAACCAGTAACATTTCCTTCACCTATCCTGAGCTCTTTTTTTTTTTTTTTTTTTTTTGATACGGAGTCTCAGTCTGTCGCTGTCAGGCTGGAGTGCAGTGGCACGATCTCGGATCACTGCAATCTCCTTGTCTTGTGCTGGCTCTCAAGGGGAATTCTTTCAGCTTTTCCCCAAGACATATTTCTTTATGAACACAGTTTGTCTGTCTGTCTGTTTTTTTTAGACAGATTTTTGCTCTGTCACCCAGGCTGGAGTGCAGTGGCGCGATCTCGGCTCACTGCAAGCTCTGCCTCCCCGGTTCAAGTGATTCTCCTGCCTCAGCCTCCCGAGTAGCTGGGACTGCAGGTGCGCAACACCATGCCAGCTAATTTCTGTATTTTTAGTAGAGATGGGATTTCACTATGTTGGCCAGGCTGGTCTTGAACTCCTGACCTCAGGTGATCTGCCTAGCTTGGCCTCCCAAAGCATTGGAATTATAGGCATGAGCCACCGTGCCAGCTAATATTTCTTGTTTTAAGAAATAAGCTTGTTATCTCGATATTAAAGGATTAAAAAAAATAGGCCTTCAAAACACTCAGGAGGCTTTCTAGTTTAGTAAATAGTCTTTTATCATTTCTCAGAAACCCTTATTAATCTTGCTTCCCTATTTTTTATTAGTGATATACTGATTTCATAGTCACCTCAAACAGGAACAGGGAAATCATCATTGATGTTCCCTTTCTTTAACCTCTATCGCTGCCATCCACGCCCTAGACAGGTACTCATAAGCACAGTCTTACTAATCTTCCAGACTCCAGTGTGCCCTGTCCTTCATTATCTCACTGCCCCATGCGATGATATGCTTCTCCTGTAAGCATTGTTTTTACTATATCATTTTTATACTCATACTCAAAAAGCGTAAAATGCTTCCTTATTGTCTACCAGAGATAAGCTTAATGGATAAGAACTCCTTACTCTTTTCTCCCATGTGATAAACCTGCTACCATTTAGTGTGTCAGATTTGATCAGAAAAATTTTAGTTTCTGGGCCTCATTTGTAGTTCGAATAATTATTCTTAGAAACAAATCAGAGCACCTGACTTCAAACTTCAATCTCGTTCCTTTGGAGAGTTGAGAGTTGGCCTTCAATAATCCATAACCCTCAGTAATTAAGCTCTATTTTACTATCCAATCTTAGTCCGTCTATTTCCCAAATGAGAACCTTTTCACTGTCCTGTAAATATACAATGCAGCTTTCTTCTGTGAAACCTTTGATCATGCTCTACCCTCCTCTACAACACTTTCTTTTTCCTCCTGATGGATGGGAAGGTGATTGACTACAACATCTGTCATGCTTGGCTTTTACCAGCACACCTTGCTCCTTTGTGGGAATTGCAGAAGGATACGCACATTGGATGGATCAATTATATAAAGGCAGAGCTTTCCTCTAACTCTTATATTTCTCTACTGGGATGCTTGACTTATTAAGCTAGTAAGGGTTGGATTTTAGCCCTCACTCTTTCCCTCCCGCTCCAGGTACCTTTGTGTAGGATACACACTGCATGACAGTGTATAGCAGCCCTGTTCAATCCATCATCCTGAAGCCAATTTTGTTGACCTGGCTGGTAAAGAGAATTTATTTTTTTCCTCCAATCTTTCCTTAGGCTATTGAAATTCAATTCAAGTTTCATGGACCAGCTTATAACTTAATTCCTGCATCAGGACACCAACCCTTAAAATACTCTTTTTGCTGAGTAGCATGTACATAATTGCTGTTGTAAAATTTAATTTGTGGTTATGGTAATTCTTAATTTCTGAGTGTTTGTTAGATTGGATATATCTTTCATGTTTAAGAGATTTTCTTAAGATTAAGAATATGACTTAGTCCTTTCCTCTAGTCAATAACATATTCATCATAAAACTAAGCACATACATTATTTTGTTAAATCAAAAGTGCCATTTATCTTAGTCTATTTCCTGTTGCTTATAACAAAATACTTTAAACTGAAATAGGGTAATAATTGATAAAGAATAGATATTTGTTTCTCATAGCTGTGGAGTCTGGAAGTCTAAGGTAAAGGGGCTGCATCTAGTGAGAGTCTTCTTGTTGGGAGGCAGCCTCTGTAGCATACCAACACAATGCAAGGCACCACTTGGGGCAGAGGCTTAGCATGTCAGCTCAGTTTCCTCTTCCTCTAATTACAAAGCCACGTGTCTCACTCCCATATAACCCATTCATCCATTAGTTAGTGAATGTGTTAATCCATTCACGAAGTCACAGCATGTATAACTAAATCACCTCTTAAAGGCCCTGACCCTCAAAACTATGACATTGGGGATTAAATTTCAGCATGAGCTTTGGAGGACAAATATTCAAACCATTCCATGATTACTTGTAAGATATACCTATGATGGTTAATATTATGTGTCAACTTGACTGGATTGAGGGATTCCTAGCTGGCAGGTGAAGCATTGTTCCTCCGTATGTCTGTGAGGATGTTGCCAGAGGAGACTGACATTTGAGTCAGTGAACTGGGAAAGGAAGACACCCCTTCTCTGTGGGTGGCACCATCCAATCGGCAGCCAGTTCAGCTAGAACAAAGCAGGTGGGAGCAGCAGGGATAAGCTTGCTTGCTGAGTCTTCTGGCTCTCTCTTTCTTCTCCTACCTGATGCTTCCTTCCTTTTCCCCTGCCATTGGACATCAGACTCCAGGATCTTCAGCCTTTGGACTCTGGTATTTATATCAGCATCAGCAGCCTCCCTGGAGCTATCAGGCCTTTGGCTGCGGGCTATAGGCTGTACTCTTGGCTTTCCTAGACTTGGACTGAGCCACTACTGACTTCTCTCTCAGCTTGTAGATGGCCTATCATGGTGTAATCATGGCCTATCACGGTGTAATCATGTGAGTGAATTCTCCTTCAGAAACTCCTTTTTATATATGCTGATATCCTATTGGTTCTGTTCCTCTAGAGGACCCTAATATAATATCATTGTTTTACATACCTTTTAAAAAAACACTGAAAATCGAACAATGATTTAGAATTTTTATTTTATATTTATTGAGATTTTTATTATCCAACATTCTTACACACATAAAATGGAATATATAAGGTAAATATATTGGTTAAGATATTCTTAAAACTTCTTCTCAGATTCTATTTTAAATAATATTCAACTCAGTTGTTAATACCTATGCTTTCCAACAATCTTTGTTCTCTGTGCTTTTACGAGCAACAGTAATGCAGCTATTCTTTTTCCTCTTTCTTTCTTTATCTCTTTCTTTCTTTCTCTTTCTTTCTATTTTTTTTGTAGTTTAAAATGTTTTTTTAATTTTTTTAAATTTTGTTTATTTATTTATTTATTTAATTGCATTTTCGGTTTTGGGGCACATGTGAAGAACATGCAAGACTGTTGCATAAGTACACACGTGGCAGTATGATTTGCTGCCTTCCTCCCCATCACCTATATCTGGCATTTCTCTCCATGTTATCTCTCCCCAACTCCCCACCCCTCACTGACCCTCCCCTATTTCCCCCCAACAGACCCCTGTGTTAGTGCTCCCCTCCCTGTGTCCATGTGTTCTCATTGTTCAACACCCGCCTATGAGTGAGAACATGTGGTGTTTGATCTTCTGCTCTTCTGTCAGTTTGCTGAGAATGATGGTTTCCAGGTTCATCCATGCCCCTACAAAGGACACGAACTCATTGTTTTTGATGACTGCATAATATTCCATGGTGTATATGTGCCACATTTTCCCTGTCCAGTCTATCATCGATGGGCATTTGGGTTGGTTCCAGGTCTTTGCTATTGTAAACAGCACTGCAATGAACATTCATGTGCACGTGTCCTTATAGTAGAACGATTTATAATCCTTTGGATATATACCCAGTAATGGGATTGCTGGGTCAAATTGAATTTCTATTTCTAGGTCCTTGAGGAATCGCCACACTGTCTTCCACAATGGTTGAACTAATTTACACTCCCACCAACAGTGTAAAAGCGTTCCTATTTCTCCACATCCTCTCCAGCATCTGTTGACTCTAGATTTTTTAATGATTGCCATTCTAACTGGCGTGAGGTGGTATTTCAATGTAGTTTTAATTTGCAATTCTCTGATGACAAGTTATGATGAGCATTTTTTCATATGTTTGTTGGCCTCATGTATGTCTTCATTTGTAAAGTATCTGTTCATATCCTTTGCCCACTTTTGAATGGGCTTGTTTGTTTTTTTTCTTCTAAATCTGTTTTAGTTCTTTGTAAATTCTGGATATCAGCCCTTTGCCAGATGGGTAAAACTGCAAAAATTTTTTCCCATTCTGTTGGTTGCTGATTCACTCTAATGACTGTTTCTTTTGCCATGCAGAAGCTGTGGAGTTTCATTAGGTCCCATTTGTCTATTTTGGCTTTTGTTACCAATGCTTTTGGTGTTTTGGTCATGAAGTCGTTGTGTACTCCTATGTCTTGAATGGTTTTGCCTAGATTTTCTTCTAGGGTTTTTATGGTGTTAGGTCTTATGTTTAAGTCTTTAATCCATCTGGAGTTAATTTTAGTGTAAGGTGTCAGGAAGGGGTCCAGTTTCTGCTTTCTGCAAATGGCTAGCCAGCTTTCCCAACACCATTTATTAAACAGGGAATCCTTTCCCCACTACTTGTTTTTGTCAGCTTTGTCAAAGATCAGATGGTTGTATATATGTTGTGTTGCCTCTGAGGCCTCTGTTCTGTTCCATTGGTCTACATCTCTGTTTTGGTACCAGTACCACGCTGTTTTGATTACTGTAGACTTGTAGTATAGTTTGAAGTCCGGCAGTGTGATGCCTCCCGCTTTGTTCTTTTTGCTTAATATTGGCTTGGCTTTGCGGCCTCTCTTTTAGTTCCATATGAAGTTTAAGGTGCTTTATCCCAGTTCTGTGAAGAAGGTCATTGGTAGCTTGATGGGGATAGCATTGAATCTGTAAATTACTTTGGGCAGTATGGCCATTTTCACGATATTGATTCTTCCTAACCATGAACATGGAATGTTTCTTCATCTGTTTGTGTCCTCTCTTATTTTGTTGAGCAGTGGCTTGTAGTTCTCCTTGAAGAGGTACTTTACATTCCTTGTTAGTTGTATTCCTAGGTATTTTATTCTCTTTGTGGCAATTGTGAATGGCAGTTCGTTCTTGATTTGGCTCTCTTTAAGTTTGTTATTGGTGTATAGGAATACATGTGATTTTTGCACATTGATTTTGTATCCTGAGACTTTGCTGAAGTTGCTTATCAGTTTCAGGAGATTTTGGGCTGAGACGATGGGGTCTTCTAGATATACAATCATGTCATCTGAAAATAGAGACAATTTGACTTCCTCTTTTCCTATTCGAATACACTTTATTTCTTTTGTTGCCTGATTGCTCTGGCTAGAACTTCCAGTACTATATTGAATAGGAGTGGTGAGAGAGGGCATCCTTGTCTAGTGCCAGATTTCAAAGGGAATGCTTCCAGTTTTTGCAGATTCAGTATGATATTGGCTGTTGGTTTGTCATAAATAGCTTTTATTATTTTGAGATATGTTCCATCAATACCTAGCTTATTGAGGGCTTTTACCATAAAGGGATGTTGAATTTTGTCAAAGGCCTTCTCTGCATCAATTGAGATAATCATGTGGTTTTTGTCTTCGGTTCTGTTTATGTAGTGGATTACATTTATAGACTTGTGTATGTTGAACCAGACTTGCATCCCCGGGATGAAGCCTATTTGATCATGGTGGATCAGCTTTTTGATGTACTGTTGCAATCGGCTTGCCAGTATTTTATTCAAGATTTTTGCATCTATGTTCATCATGGATATTGGCCTGAAGTTTTCTTTTCTTGTTGAGTCTCTGCCGGGTTTTGGTATCAGGATGATGTTGGTCTCATAAAATCATTTGGGACGGATTCCCTCTTTTTGGATTGTTTGGAATAGTTTCAGAAGAAATGGTATCAGCTCCTCTTTGTATGTCTGGTAGAATTCGGCTGTGAAACCGTCTGGACCTGGGCTTTTTTTGGGTGGTAGGCTTCTAATTGCTGCCTCAACTTCAGACCTTGTTATGGGTCTGTTCAGGGTTTCGGCTTCTTCCTGGTTTAGGCTTGGGAGGAGGCAAGTGTCCAGGAATTTATCCATTTCTTCCAGGTTTACTAGTTTGTGTGCATAGAGTTGTTTGTAATAATCTCTGATGATGGTTTGAATTTCTGTGGAATCCGTGGTGATATCCCCTTTATCGTTTTTTATTGCATCAAATGGGGTTTTCTCTCTTTTCTTTTTTATTAATCTGGCTAGTGTTCTTTC
>NW_016107762.1:209574-228414 GCF_001604975.1 Cebus imitator
TCGTTCTCCATCCAACCTTGTTCCCTTGCTGGTGAGGAGTTGTGATCCCTTGTAGGAGGAGAGGTGTTCTGGTTTCGGGTGTTTTCATCCTTTTTGCGCTGGTTTCTTCCCATCTTTATGGATTTATCTACCTGTCAGTCTTTGTAGTTGCTGGCTTTCAGATTGGGTCTCTGAGTGGACATTCTGTTTGTTGATGATAAGTTATTTCTGTTTCTTAGTTTTCCTTCTAAGAGTCTGGCCCCTCTGCTGTAGGACTGCTGAGGTCCACTCTAGGCCCTGCTTGCCCGGGGATCGCCTGCAGCAGCTGCAGAACAGCAAGGGTTTTTACCAGTTTCTTCTTCTGCTATCTGTCCCAGAGGGATACCTGCCAAATGTCAGTCTGATCTCTTCTTTATGAGGTGACTCTTTGGAAGTACAAGGGTTAGGGAGCTGCTTGAGGAGACAGTCTGTCCTTTATAGGAGCTCAAGTGCTGAGCTGTGAGCTCCATTGTTCATTCAGGGCTGCTTGGCAGGTACATTTAGGTCTGCTGCAGCAGAACTCATAAACCACTTTTTGTTCCCAGGTGCTCTGTCCCATGGAGCTAGGGCTTTATTTATGAGTTTCTCTTGTGCTGCTGCCTTTTCTTTTTTCAGGGCTGCCCTGCCCAGCCAGGAGGCAGCCTGGTCATTGTCTGCCTGCAGAGGCTTTGCTGAGCTGCTGTGGGCTCCACACAGCTGCCATGTGAACTTCCCTGCAGTCTAGTTTATATGGGTGTAGTTAGAGCTGCCTCAGCAATGGTGCCCACCTCTGTGTTGGCTGACTCTCTCTGTAATGGCAGGTTGCCTTGGCAAAGGTGGGTTGCCTGGCAACAGCAGGCAGCCTAGCAATAGTGGGTTGCCTTGGCAATGGCAGGCTGCCTCAGCAATGGTGGACTACCTCCGTAGTGGTGAAGTGCCTCGGTAATGGCGGACACCCCTCCTCCAAAGAGCTGGACCGTCCTGAGTTCAGCTGCACTTGTTGTGAAACTCTTAATCCAGAGAATTTCTGATTGCTGTTCTTTTGTGGGGGTGGGACCAGCCAAGACTGATCACCTGGCTCCCTGCCTCAGAGCCTTTTTTTTCTTTTTTAGTTGAACAGTTGCCTCCATCCTAGTCACCTGTTGAAAGGGCGCTGGGATCTGTGTGATTTCCCGGGCGGGGACTCACTGTGCCGGCTTAAAAGCGGTGCTGAGATTCATGGCCCTTTTTTTGCCCAGGACTCTCCTGTCCTGGCTCCCTGTTCAGTCCCCTCTTTAATCAGATGAATGGGTGACTTCCCTGGTCTCCTATTGTCAGCCAGCAGGGCATCTGGACCGGTGTATTTTGTATGGAGAACTGCTAGCCGGGGTGTCGACAAAGCAGCCGGGCGGGGCAAAGCAGCCCCGCTGACCAAAAGAACCCCACCAACCAAAAGAACCCCACCGGCCAAAACAGCCGTGCTGGTGACCCATGGGGCTCCTCTGCCTGGGAATCTCCTGGTCCATGGGCAATAAAAATGCAGCGTCCATTCACCCTCTGCACTTTCACTGGGAGCTACAACTCTGAGCTGTTCCTAAACGGCCATCTTGGATCCTAAAACCTCTTTCTTTTTAAAGAGAGACAGTGTCTCCCTTTGTCATCCAGGCTGAAGTGCAGTGGGGCCATCATACCTCATTCCAGCCATGAGTACCTGGGATCAAGTGATCCTCCTGCCTCAATCTCCTTGGACATGAGACTCCATGACAATAAACAATTATAATGAATAACCATTGTTATTCATTCATGTCATTACTGACACCCAGCTAAAAGCGATGATAAGAACCATTGCCTCTTAGATTTCTCTCTATTTTAGAAGAGTTAGTGAGTAGAAAAATGTGTCTTCATGTTGATGAAATATGGGTATTTGTTCAGTTGAGGTATTTCAGTTGAATTAAAAGTGAACATCAAAAATTTCAAAAATGTGAAAAATCACATGTATGAGCCAGCATTATTATGTAGAAAAATCATTGGACACATATCACAAGGGCTGTGGCCCAAGTTTTGTCATTAAATCATTTGTGACATTTTAATTTCACCTATTGTTTTATTGTTTGAAGAATGAGGGCTTTCACCCTAAAAGATTCTAATGGCTCTCGAACACTGATAGTCAAGGCACCCCAAAGCAATGAAATTGAAATTTGAAGTCATTAGTCCAGATTCTTGTCCAAGAGAAAAATCCCTTGGACTAAAACTTTGGCCTAGAGATTTGAATTTGACAAAATCTGGCAGAAGCCATGTGTGGTAAAGGATAGGCCCATAGGAGATGATAATATGTAATCCTATCCATCTCAGGATAAATGATTCATATGCAAACTCTCTTGAGGATGGAGGGAGAAAGTAATCAAGAAGATTATGGGGAGAGTTCATTTGTATGGAAAGAGCTATAGACCTTAGAGAGCTCCATATTTTCTTCTCAATATTGACAAAGAACCAGAGACATTCTGCTCGAAGAAAATTAGATTGCAAAATGGTTAATCCTCCCCAAATGGAAATCTGGTAAAAAATTTATGTGTGGAGCCTAAAATATTCACAGCAGTGCCAAGTGACTCAGTCAATTTAGAAAAGATCACATTTTAATTAAATGCAATGGCAGAGAGAAAGAAGAAATGTTATCCTGCTTTTCAAAGATACATAAAACTACTGTAAATATGATGGGTAAGTAATGTTGTCTTCTTATGCTGCAGTCAAACTATGCAATACACAAATAAGCGCATTTATTTTTTTCATTATCATGATCCTTTAGCCCCTTTCATTGTAGTTAGGTCTCCTTGAAAAGCAAGCACCATTTTTTGAGTATATTACGTTCGAAGAGTGCTGGCTTAAAAAATGAAGTACAGCTGCAAAGAGGGTTCAAAGTTTTATTATCATTTTTCTTTCACATTAAACAAACAACTTCAATGTTGGGGCAGGATGGTGACCCGGGTAAGGACATTTTTGTGTGGTCCAATGTGACACATTGGTACCAACTTGTTTGTATCTACAGATTAGGATTCGTAATTGCACACGGTATATTTCACCTAAGGAGGGGAAAACAGATGGCTTAAGGGGATATAGCAATGTTTCCAAGAATATTAAATTCACAAATATACATTTTGTTGAACTTTTTATAATCAGTCTCCTTAATTTCCAGTGTTCTAGGTAGGTATCTTTAATTGCTTTGCTTCATTATATGCAAAATCAAAATCCTTAACACCTAGTACATTTAGTGTTTAATAAAAAACAGTGGAAAGAACATGGTTTTAAATTCAAATAAAACTGGGATCAATCATACACAGATAGTGTGATCTCACTTAAGATACTTAACTCCCCTGAGTTCCGATTTACTCACCTTTAGGATGAGAAGACTTGTAGCCCAAAAATTTATTGTGTGGCTTAAATGCAATAATAGATGAGAAGTCCTAAACACAGTTTCACACATTAAAAAAAAAAAAAAAACAAACCGCAACAAGTGGTAGCTATTATAATAAGCAAACACACTGAGAATATATGGACCTGTATCTGAATTGTGTTGATGGGAAAAGGAAAGTGGACAAATAGGTTTTGATTGCCAGCCATGTAATAAGCAGTAGTCACATGTTATAGGTTTTTAATCTCATATAAATTGCTAAGAATTATGTGTATATAATTTTTCTCTTGACATGATGGGAATAATTCAATACAATTGGTCATACGTGAAAGGGTACATATTATGTCAAAACACTCACTTGAGCAATTTTTCTTTTTTTTTGAGATGGAGGCTCACTCTGCAGCCCAGGCTGGAGTGCAGTGGCACGATCTCAGCTCACTGCAACCTCCACCACTGGGTCCCGATTCAAGTAATTCTTCTACCTCAGCCTCCCAAGTAGCTGGGATTACAGGCATGAACCACCATGCCCAGCTAATTTTTGTATTTGGTTTCACCATGTTGGCCAGTCTGGTCTTGAACTCCTGACCTCGTGATCCGTCCACCTTGGCCTCCAAAAGTGCTAGGATTACAGGCTTGAGCCACAGTGCCCGGCCACTTGAGCAGTTTTTAAAACAAGTAATTTGGCATCATGTGGTCAAGCACAAAAGCCTGCACAAGACAAACTTGTCTGGAGAACAAGTTGATTTGTGTAGGTAGATATATTTGTCCACAAACAATAGCCATTTGCTCCCATTTAGTTAAACTACATCTCCTCACAGAGGCTTATTCTCCTTTTTAGGACTATATAGAAAGGAAGAGATAGTTATCTTCTAAAATCATTATCTCAGACTTTGCACAGCATTTGAAATGAATAGTAATCGATTTCTTTTTTCCATCAATGAGCTAACAAGCACCACTACTAATGAATCTGTTATTCAGCGTAGGCCTTAAAGGAATAAAAATCTAGTGGTTTGAAAACATTGTAGAACTTAATTGTGCTGAGTTCCTCTTGCTTTTCTTAAGGCCGTTTCTCTGGCATTAAGAGAAAACTGCATTTAGGACAAACCTCTTCCTCATTTGACTCATTTGGTTCTCACTTAAGTTTTAAACATCTTTGCATTCAGGCTACTGAAGAATTGAGATGCCATTTATAATATATTTACTAGAACAGTTCTCAAAAACAAGTCATTAGTTAGCTGCTTTGATATGCTTCTCTTAATCAAAGATTTATTGGGACAGTTAGAAATAGTCAGATAAATGTTCTTTCTATGTGGGAGATGGGAAGCTTAAGCAGTGCTCTGTGGAAGATTTATGCTAAATTGCTTTATGCCATCTTGCATTTGATTAACTTTTATCAACTAGAACAAAAAACCCTTTCTCAATGCATCATTTATATGAACTTTATAAATGAACCATCTTTTATTGCCTGTGTAATTCACCACGATAAAGCCATTTTTAAATGCTCTGAAGGTTAAGCAATTAACACAGAGATTTTTGGTGTGGTATTTCTGCAACAATTTTATGTTGAAAAACTTAAGTGTACTACTCTGCAATCTGAAATTGTAAGGGATTTCTATCAAATGTTAAGCATTCCTGAGAACAGGTAGAAAAGGTAAATGGTTCCATCCTATCACCTTCTTGATGCCACAGACAGTTTTTGATGAGAGTAAGCCAAATCAAAGTTTGAATAAAACATTTGATTTATGAAATGAGTCCCATATTATCCAAAGGAATCCATACAGGTCTCAATCATTTGTACTTCCTCAGCCTGAGATTTCAAACAAATATGACGGTGGCATTTTTAGTTCTGAAGAGCAAAACTTAGGTAACTTGTGCTGAGTGCACAATCATGACACTCAGAATTGACTTTGGTTCAATTAGAAAAGACACTTTTAAATAAATGTAAAGGTTTTTTCTGGCAAATGTGAAAAAAATGTGACCTCTCTGAGGAATACAGGTATCCGTGGAATCTGACTGTCATTCTACTTCATTAGCTATACTTTTTAATAAAACATTTCTTACATAGCCAAGTATTTCATAGTTAAAATTTTGAAAAAGGAGAAATAAATGAAGGGATTACAAAAACAAAGTAGAGATGGTTTCCAAAGCTGTCTTGACTGTCCCCCAATAATTGATATTTTCAATCTCCTTGATATTTCTATGGCCACAGAGTCTTTCCAGATGCTTATGTAAAAGAAAATGTAGTAATGTTTCTTCTTGTTCCTCCAGGTCCGTTGTATTATTTTCTCTTCCGTACTCTGCTCCAGAGGCTGACTTCTATGGATTCCTTTGTCCTCTGACTTCTCTGAACTCTTTCAATTTTACCTACTTCCTATTGGGATCCTAGCAGATATGCTTGGCATTTTACCCAGGTGCAGCCCATTAATATAGATCTGAGACATAATTAGAATAAAAAGAGCGTTTCTAAAAATTTTGTTTACAATTGACACATAATAATTGTATATATTTATGGGATACAGTGTACTGTTCAGTACATGTATACATTATATAATGACCAAATCAGGGTAGTTAGCATGTTCGTCACCCAAAAACGTATCATTATTTTTGGTGATAAATTTCAAGATCCTTTTTTATAGGTATCTTGAAATATACAATACACTGATTCCAGCTATAGTCACCCACTATGTAATAGAACACCAGAATTTATTCTTCCTATCTAACCATAATTTTGTACTCATTGACAGCCTCTCTTCCTTTCCTCTCCCCCAATCCCTCTCCTGCCTTTGGTAGCCATTATATGACTCTCTACTTCTATGAGATCGACATTTTTAGATTCACTATATAAGTAAGATCATGTGATATTTGTTTTTATTTAACACGATGTCCTCCAGCTTCATCCAGATTATCACAAATGATAGAATTTCATTCTTTTTTATAGGCTAATAATATTCCCTTATATATATATTTATATATATAACTTTATATATATATAGTTTTATATATATATATATATATATATATATATATATATATAAGTTTTATATATGTATATAAAACTCCCATACAATCCAGCAATTTCGACACTGAGTATATATCCAAAGGTATTAAAATCAGTTTATCAAAGCAATACCTACACTCCTATTTTTTTTTTCTGGTGGCATTTTTTTAAAATTGCATTTTAGGTTTTGGGATACATGTGAAGAACATGCAAGATTGTTGTATAGGTACATACGTGGCAGTGTGATTTGCTGCCTTTCTCCCCTTCACCTATATCTGGCATTTCTCCCCATGCTACACTCCTATTTTATTGCAGTACTATTCACAATAGCCAAGAGTTGGAATCAACTGAAGTGTCCATCTGCTGATGAATGGATAAAGAAAATGTGAGATATCTAGATCTATATCTGTCTATATCTCACATCTATATCTATATCTATACATATATATCTCACATTTTCTTTATCTATTCATCTGCTGATGGGCACTTCAGTTGATTCCATCTCTTGGCTATTGTGAATAGTACTTCAAAGAAATAGGAATGTAGATATCTCTTTGATAAACTGATTTTAATACCTTTGGATATATACTCAGCATTGGAATTGCTGGATTGCATGGGAGTCTTTTTATTTTTTTTTTAGGAACCTCCATACTGCTTCTCATAATGGCTGTACTAATTTATATTCCTACCAACAGTATATAAGTGTTCCTCTTTTTCCTTATCTTTTCAAGCGTTTGTTATTTTTTGTCTTTTTGATAACAGCAATTCCAACCAGGGTAAGGTGATATTTTATTGTGGGTTTGATTTGCATTTCCCTGATTATTAGGGATGATGAGCATTTTTTCATATGTTTTTTGGCCTCATATATGTCTTCTTTTGAAAAATGTCTGTTCATATCCTTCTTCCACTTTTGAATGGGTTTGTTTTTTTCTTGTAAATCTGTTTTATTTCTTTGTAGTTTCTGGATATAAGTCCTTTGTCAGATGAGTAGATTGCAAAATTTTTTCCCATTTTGTTGGTTGCCTGTTCACTCTAATGATTGTTTCTTTTGCTGTACAGAAGCACCAGAATTTAATTAGGTCCCATTTTGTCTATTTTGGCTTTTGTTGCCAATGCTTTTGGTGTTTTAGTCATGAAGTCCTTGCCTATGCCTATGCCCTGAATGGTTTTGCGTAGGTTTTCTTCTAGGGTTTTTAATGGTGTTAGGTTTTATGCTTAAGTCTTTAATCCATCTAGAATTAATTTTAGTGTAAGGTGTCAGGAAGGGGTCCAGTTTCTGCTTTGTGTACACTCTAACCAGTTTTCCCAACATCATTTATTAAACAGGGAATCCTTTCCCCATTGCTTGTTTTTGTGAGGTTTGTCAAAGATCAGATGGTTGTAGATGTGTGGCATTGCCTCCAAGGCCTCTGTTCTGTTCCATTGGCCTATATCTTTGTTTTGGTACCAGTACCATGCTGTTTTGATTACTGTGTCTTTGTAGTATAGTTTGAAATAAGGTAGCATGATGCCTCCAGCTTTATTCTTTTTGCTTAGGATTGTCTTGGCTATGCGGGCTCTCTTTTGGTTCCATATGAAGTTTAAGGTGCTTTTTTCCAGATTTGTGAAGAAGATCATTGGTAGCTTGATGGGGATAGCACTGAATCTATAAATTACTTTGGGCAGTATGGTCATTTTCACAATATTGATTCTTCCTAACCATGAACATGGAATGTTTCTCCATCTGTTTGTGTCTTCTCTTATTTCTTTGAGCAGTGGTTTGTAGTTCTCCTTGAAGAGGTCCTTTACATCCTTTGTTAGTTGTATTCCTAGGTATTTCTTTCTCTTTGTAGCAATTGCAAATGGGAGTTCGCTCACAATTTGGCTCTCTGTTAGTCTGTCATTGGTGTACAGAAATGCCTGTGATTTTTGTACATGATTTTGTATCCTGAGACTTTGCTGAAGTTGTTTATCAGTTTAAGGAGATTTTGGGCTGAGATGATGGGGTCTTCTAAATATACAATCATGCCGTCTGCAGTTTGACTTCCTCTATTCCTAATTTAATACCCTTTATTATTATTTTTCTTATATTATTGCTCTGGCTTGAACTTACAATACTTTATTAAATAGGAGTTGTGAGACAGGTCATCCTTGTCTAGTGATGGATTTCAAAGGGAATGCTTCCAGGTTTTTCACATTCAGTATGATATTGGCTATGGGTTTGTGGTAAATAGCTTTTATTATTTTGAGATATGTTATGTAACTAATAAAAGTGACAAGATATTTTCAAAGTAGCACAGCTAGTTATTAACAGGATTGGAAAAGAGTCTGGGTACTAATTTGGAATGCACTCTCTCAGTCTACAAAAATACTTGTAACTTTTATTAGTTTCATTTTTTTATTTATAAAACAAAGTATAAGGCTAGATAACTGCTCAACTTTCAGTAACCTAAATTTGTATAGTAATTTTACAAAGCCATTTTGCAATTTGAACTCATAGAAGGCAGGAATTGTTTTACCCTTTATAATGCTTAACTCTGAACTTTAAGTAAATGTACACCAGGGGCTACATGAAGAGTATTATTATTGTGAGTATTTAAGTTTATTCACTAGATTATGCTTATACATTGTTCTTTAGAATTTGCAGTACAAAAAAGAAGGAAGGTCCTATTTTTTTTTTCTACTGATTAACTCTTTTATATGGGCCTTGAGCTGCTTTGATTGAGAAAAGTAGAATTAAATTTCATTTTTCCAGAAGTGAAGTTATATATAGAGAGAAGATTGCAAACATGAAAAAACAAAGACCAGATTTAGCCTCACACCTGATACAACTGAAACACTGGGCAAATTTTATGAAGAAACAATTGTTTAGGCATTAGACGTCAGTAAGTAAAGGAGAGTGATTTCTGAGTGACAACAAACAAATGGAATGAGCACTGCAATTGTTCATTCTAAGTTGTGTGAGTTTCTGTGTCACAGCACAGCAGCAGGACCTCAGGCAGAGCTAGCGGTCATTGCATATTAAGCAGCCAGAACTGAAATCAGGGATGCTAAAACCAGGTAGAATTTGCAACTTAGAATACCAGAAAGGAGAGAATATCAGAAACCTAATAACTCTGGTAATCCAGAGAATTGTTTCAGAAGTGAAATCAAATTAATCACAATTTTATAAAACTCATAATATCTCATAGATGTTCTTGAATGTTGTTTTAAAAATTCATCAGCCAGTTTGATCCTTAAGAGCCTTGATTTAAAACTGTAAAAGCAAGACTTGAAAGGACCAAATTATTTCCAAGTAACTTAATTGCATCCTAGAACACAGTTTCAGGGTATTGTTGGGAATAAAATATGTATTCACCACTCAAAAAGGTAAAATCCACAGTGTCTTATATCTAATAAAAAATTGAAAGATATGCAGAGAAGCAGGAAAATACAACTCATGTTGAGGGGAAAAATTAATATTAACTGATCTAGAAATGACACAGATGATAAAATTTGTAGAAAATCTGTGGTTATAACTATATTACATACGTTCAACAAAGTAGAGGAAAAGTTGGACATGCTAAGAATTGGAACACATAAAAATTTCCAAAATCAAACTTATAGAGAAGAAAATTTTAGACAGGTAAAATGATGTCTGTGATGAAAAATACTGTATATTCTTGCCAATCACAGTTATAACCATTAAATTACTGAACAATTCCTCCTAGGGGAAAATATAGGGTCTCAGTCCATTTTTGCTGCTAAAATAAAATATCTGATACTGAGTGACTTATAAAGAAGAGCTCACACCTTTAATCTCAGGACCTTGATAGGCTGAGATGAGAGGATCACTTTTGAGCCCAGGTGTTTGAGACTAGCCTGAGCAACATACGGAGACTCTGTCTCTACAAAAAGTGAAGAATTAGCTGAGCACAGTAGCATGTGCCTGTTGTCCAGCTTCTTGGGAAGCTGAAGTGAGAGGATCACTTGAACTCAAGAAGTCGAGGCTGTAGTAGGCCATGAACATGCTACTGTACTCCTGCTTGAGTGACAGAACAAGACTCTGTCTCAAATGAAAAAAGAATGAAAGAAAGAAAAAAAAGGAAGGAAGAAAGGAATCTAATTCTTCACAAATATGGAGGCTGGAAGTTCCAAAGTTAAGATGCTGGCAAGTTCAGTGTCTGGTAGGGGCCCTAGTCTCTGTTTCCAAAATGGCACTTCGAGTATTGTGTCTTCACATGGCAGAAGAGATAGAAGGACCAGAGAAGAGGAACTCATCCCTTCAATCCCTTGTATAAAGGGACTCATCTCATTCATGAGAGTAGAACCCTGACAGCCTAATCGCCTAACTAAAAAATAAATTATCAACTTCAAGTAGAGTAATAGACAGTGGGCGCTCTGTATCTGTGGGCTCTGCAGATACAGATCTAACCAACCACAGACAAAAAGTATTTTTTTAAAAAGGATGGTTGTGTCTGTACTCAATATGTATAGACTTTTTCTCCTTGTGATTATTCCCTAGACCAGCTTTTTGGCACCAAGGACCACTTTTATAGAAGACATTTTTTTTCCACAGATCGGGGGAGGTGGGATGGTTTTGGGATGAAACTGCTCCACCTCAGTTTCTCAGGCATTCGATTCTCATAAGGAGTGTGCAACTTAAATCTTTTGCACGTGCAGTTCACAATAGTGTTTGCACTCCTATGAGAGTCTAATGCCGCCATTAGAGCTCAGGTGGTAACACTTGCCGTGGAGCTCAGGCGGTAATGCTTGCTGGCCTGCTGCTCACCTCCTGCTGTGTAGCAGGATTTCTGTCTCTGGCCTGGGGTTGGGGACTCCTAGAGAATAAAGTATAACAAGTATTTACATAGCATTTGCATTGTATTAGGTATTACAACTAACCTAGAGATGATTTAAAGTATACAAGACAGCAATATGCAAATTCTTCACTATTTTATGTAAGAGACTTGAGCATTGTAGGAGCTGGGTGTCTGAGGGACTCCTGCAACCAATTCCCCAGGGATATCAAAGGACGACTGTACACATAATGGGAATCCCTAAAGGTAGAGGACTGAAACATTATGTGAGAAAATCGTGGCTGAAATATTTCCAAATTTGCTGAAAACTTAAAACCCACAGGTACATGGAACTAAAATGAAGAAACCAGGCCAGAAATATGGCAGTATGGATAAATGTACACTAAGGTGCATTATAATCACATCACTCAAAACCAGCGATGAAGATAAAGTCATAAAAGCAGCCAGAGGAAGAAGAGTGGTGGTGGAATAAATTATATACAGAAGAACAAAAATAAGAATGACAGCAGATTTTTCATTAGAAACAATTCAATCAGAAGATAGTAGAGCAAAATCTTTAAAGTAATGAAAAATAAGAACTATTAACCTAGAATTCTATACCCAGGGAAATTATTTCTTGAAAATGATGGTAACATAAAGACATTTAAGTCATAGATGCGCTAAAAGAATTCACCACTAGAAGGTATATATTATAAGAAATGTTAAAGTAAGTACCTGCAGCAGAAGGGAAATGATAGCAGATGGGAATCTGTATCTACTTAAAGGTGAATAGAGTGAAAATGTTAGGTACATGGGTAAACAGAAAACATATTTTATTTAGATAGCTTTAAAATGACATTTACATTAAAACTAATGGCAATTGTGAGATTTATAATACATGTAGGCATAAGATACATGACAATAATAACAAACACGTTAAGAGGAGAGAAATATTTTAAAACTCTTAGAATATATGAAGTTTCATATTACTTGAGCATTGACTATTACAAGTTAAATATGTATACTCTAAATTCTAAAGCAACCACTAAAATAATACAAAAAGGATTATAGCTAATTAGCCAAGAAGACAGTAAAATGGAATAATAATAAATAATCTAAAGGAAGAAGAAAAAAGAGAACAAAGAACAGGTATGATAAATGAAGTGGTCAAACTTCTGTAAAAGACCAGATAGTAAATATTTAGATTTTGTGGGCCTTATGTGATCTCTGTTGCATATTCTTCTTCCTACTTTTTAACAAACTCTTAAAAAGATAAAAATCCGTTTTTAGTTCATAGGCCATAGGGATACATACCACTGTCAACTTGGATGAAAAGACACAAACCATCAAGGCTGAAGAATAAATATGCAATACAAATAGCCCTATCTCCATTTAATAATTTGAAAAATGAGTTAATAAGCTTCACACTAAAAACTCCAGCCCAAGATGTCTTCAATAATAAATTCTGCCCAACATTTAAGGAAGAAATGATACTAATTATGCAAACTTTCTTTCAGAAAATTGAGTGGGAAGCAATATTTCGCAACTTATTCTATGAAGCTAGTGTTACTCTAAGATGAGAAAAATGCATTTCAATAAAAGTAATGAAGAATGTATTTCACAAGGTACAAAAATCCTTAACAAAATGTCCAAAAATATATCCAAATTTATATCCAAAAGTATATAAAAAGATAATACATTATAATCAAATTGGGTTTATCCTAGAAATGCAAGCTTAGTTTAATATTTGTAGCTCACTATTCACTAACACATACATGCAGACACACACTCACACATACAAGCATATCAATAGATATAGGAAAAGCAGAAGCTAAAAATCAAAATCTCATCACATTAGAAAGGAACAGAAAGAAAATCCTTCAATCTGATAAGATGCATTTAATAAAAACCTACATCTAATGTCCTAATTAAAGAAACAGAAAACTGCTTAGTGTTTCCTTCTAAGGATGCTTGCTCTTGTCATTTATATTTAACATCATGTTGGAGGATCTAGCCACTAAGGCATATAAAACAAAAGGACATTCATATTAGATGCAAAGATACAAAATCATCTTTATTCAAAGACTACATGATTGTCAATACAGAAAATCCTATGGAATTTTTAAAAAGAAAAATTAGAACTAATTAGTTTATTATCACTGTAAGATAAAATTAGAACTAATCAATTTATTATCACTGCAAGATGAAAGATAAATATTCAAGTCAGTCATGCTAGCAATAAAATCAGAAATTTGAATTTTAAAACATGTCATATATAGTAGCATTAAAATATGAAGTACATAAGCATGAATGTAACAAAAGACATTTAAGATCTATAAAGCAATAAGTATAAAACATTACTAAAAAAATGAATGTATTCTTACATAAATGGAGAGAAGTGTTGTGTCCCTGTATCACAAGACTGAATATTGTCAAGATGTCAGTTCTACTCAAAGCAACCTATATAATCAGTGCAATCATAATCAAAATATCAAAACAATATTTGTATAGAGTTATTCTATAGGCTATTCTAAAATTCATATGGAAATGCAAAGGACTAGAATGGCTTAATTAATTTAAGAAGAACAAAGTTGGAGGACTTATAATATTGAGTTCCAAGACTAATAATGCTACAGTAATCTGGAAAATATACCATTCATGTGAAGATAGACAAATAGGTTATTTGAACAGAATATAGAGAATTCAGAAATAGACTTGCGCATATATGGTCAGTTGACTTTCAACAAAGGTAGAGAATAATTTCTATGAGAAAAATTAGTGTATAAAAATGTTATTAGAAAAACTGGGTATTCAAAGCTCCTTCCCCCAACAAAAACTCTTCAGTTCATACCTCCCATAAGATATAATTAACCCAACATGGGTCATACACTGAAGTGTAAATTCTAAAACTAAAAAATATCTAGTGGAAAACATAGGAAAAAGTATTTGTGACCTTGGATTTAGCAAAAGTTTCTTAGATACAATGCTAAAATTACAATTCTTAAAAGAGTGAATCAATTTGATTTCATCAAAATTAGTATCTATGGCTCTGTGAAAGACATTGTAGAAAGACAAGTCACACACTGAAAGAAAATATTTCCAAACTGTATATGAGATAAAGGACTTGCATTCAGAATACTTTAAGAACACTAAATGCCTGCAATAAGAAATAAAACAATTCAATAAAGAAGTAACAAAAGATTTGAATAGACACTTCACCCAAGAAGATAAACATATGGAAAATAAACAGAGGAAACGATGTATTAACACCAAAAGTTAGTAAAGAAATGCAAATTAAAGTGACAGTGTCTAAAATTAAAATATCTGATCATATCAAGTGTTGTGGAACAGAGATTGAGCAGCTGGAACTCTCATACACTAATGGTGGTAATTATAAAATGATACATCCACTTTGGAAAACAATTTGTGATTTCTTAAAACATAAATATATACCTACCATCTGACCCAGTCATTTTACTTCTACCCATCTCACTTCAATCAAAGCAAAAGAGTATATCCACACAAAGCTTGTACTAAAATGTTCATTACAGCTTTATTGGTAATAGCCCCACATCTGGAAACAGTCCAAATAGATATCAATTGGTCAATGGACAAATCATGGTATATTTATATAATGGAATGCTACTCAATAATGAAAAGAAATGAACAATAGCATGCATGAATCTCGAAACAATTATGCTGAGTAAAATAAGACACACAAAATGGTTTCATATTACATATTTCATTTTCATAAAATTCTAGAAAATACAAAATAATTTATAGTGACAGAAAGCAAATAGATGATTCCTTGGTAATGGGCAGGGACTGGGAGAAAGAAGTATTACAAATAGGCATGAGAAAATTTGGGGGAGAGATGGATATATTTATTAATTTTATTATGTTGGCTTCATGAGTGTATACATAAATTCAAAAGTCAAAAGATTGTACATTTTAAGTTTGAGCGATTTGCATGTCAGTTATATCTCAAAAAAACTATATATTTGTGTAGACAGAGAGATAGATATGAGAGAGAAAGAAAGAGACAGAAAGATCAAGGGAGAGGATGAGAATGCCCTGGATACTGAAATGAACTCCTGCCCTTGGTCCAAGGAAACAGCAAATCATCCTGTTATCCTTTATTTTGAGGATGCTTATATTTTCCTAAATTCAGTCTGTAAGTTACCTCAGAATGATAGATGCTTTCTTTGTACCACTTCCTGTAATTTTTATAGTCATCTTGTGGTTTCCGCATCATTGTGTGTATTTTATAGTTTAATTGCCTGAGGCATTGAGCTATTATTTAACTACTAATAGGATTGGAAGCCAAGTGTCTGTTGCTCCATAGCACATACTCATTCTACTGCCACAAGCCCACCTAAGTAATTAGGTGGTCTAAACGCATGGTGTTTTGGTGTCTCCTTTCCCTCTGCAATCTCCTGCAGTTCAATAAGACTGTTGTTCTTCCTAAAACCCAGTTAATAAATATGAATGCAAAAATGTACTGCCAGGTCACTATCTTTAACCTCCCTGTTTTTTTGTTTTGTTTTGTTTTGCTTTTGCCAAATGAACAGACTCAAGTCATTGTCATTTCTTTAACTCATGGAAGAATGTGGAATGCTTTTTCTGTTGAGTGAAGTAAGACGTCCCCACTGTCTGGAGGCAAAATGCAGCCACACTTCCAGATATTGACACCTGCTGGTCAGAAACATGAACATCCAGAAAAAACATGCAGCAGAGGCCTCAATTAGAAAGATGAATAAAATGTCATCACCAATCTTTTTGGATTTCAGACCTTCCTCAGTAAAAATGTTTAAGCTTTCACCTATAATATATGTATATTTACATATTTATATATAATGTACAAATAATATATATGCCATAAAACATATAGGAATGCATTTTAAACATAAAATAAAGATGGAATAAAGATATTTAAAGATATTATATTTCATTATTAGTGCCAAAAACAATATTTTGAGTTATATGAATAAATATTGTTCATTATTTTAGAAAAGTCCTGGTTTAACATATTGTGAATACATATTTGGTTAGTTTATTTAGTTTATTTCAATAATACGTCAAATGGCTTTCACACCTAAAGATATCACTGCAGAGAAAACCATAAATGCAAATGCAAGTGGTTTGCACTGGCTGTGCTTACTGAATAAATAGCATCCACTCAGGGCTTATGCAAAATTTTGATTTTTAAAACACTACTAGTAAATTTCCATCTCCTTGGGCTGGGCGCTGTGGCTCAGGTCTGTAATCCCAGCACTTTGGGAGGCCGAGGCATGTGGATCACTCGAGGTCAGGAGTTCAAGACAAGCCTGGCCAAGAAACCCCATCTCTACTAAAAATACAAAAAATTAGCTGGGTATGGAGGCTTGCACCTGTAATCCTAGCTTCTTGAGAGGCTGAGACATTGCTTGAACCCCCAAGGAGGGGAGGTTGTAGTGAGCTGAGATTGTGCCATTGCACTTCAGCCTGGGCAACAGAGCAAGACGCCATCTCAAAAAAAAAAAAAAAAAAATTCCATCTCCTTGATGTAAGTAGGTTGTTCTTGCAAATGAATGGAAGAGGAGTTGCATTTATTATTATTTTTAAACAAATAGGTTCAAAACCTTTCCAAACTTTATTTGGAAGATTCTGTTAACAGTATTTTAAGAGTGTAGAGAAATTTTTATGTGACACTCATTATTTTCAGGAAAAGAAATAATGAGGAAAATAATTTCAAACACTCATTTTCAATGTTCTTTCCATTGCTCAGTTTTCTTTCATAAAACAATTACTTTCCCATTTTCTTGTAAAAATGTTACCCTTACCTATAAAGGACAAATTAAATATATTTGTTTTAATTATCTGTATTATGTCAACAGTCTATCTACATGACAGAAGGAAAGCAAAGCTGGAACACTTCTATTTTTTAAGAAAAAAACATACAGGTTGCCTTGAATTTCTGCAACTCTTACATTTGCCACATGTCAACAAGGAAACGTCTCTTTGGAACAAGAGATTTTTCATGGTCCTTCCACATTTCATTATATGTATTGTAAAGATGCATTTTTATTTGAAGGTCTCATTTAAAAATAAGCTTAATCTGATGAATGACAAGCTGTAGCACTTTGTGCAATTTTGCTTCAATTTATTTTTGCAATGGCTTTTATTTTTTATTTTTTTTATTTTCAGCAAATGAGGCAGTGATTGAATTGCATATGTTTGACTATTTCTATGACCTGCTCCCAGAATCTAGACAATCTACAATACTAGGGGTTAATTTATGCAGCACTTTTTTGTTTCATAAATTACAGTGATATAAAAATAAGTCATTTAGTATTGAGAGCATATCTTCTGCAGGACATCTGTCCTTTAATGACTCAAAAATTATAGTTTTATGTATGTTTTATCATTAAAAAGAATCTAGTAAATACTATAAGCTGAGCATGGTAGAAATATCTGTGCGTTGACTCTACTGTATAATAATCCTCCCATACTGCGTAACTGGTTCCAATACCTGTTTTCTAAAATCTTTAACAAAGTCTCTCTGCGTTTTCAGAGTATTTGCTAGCAGAAGAATGAATGTTGCTTGCCAATATCAACTTATTTTTGTTGTTTTGGTCACTTTGGCCATAGCAGAAAGACATTTCTCAGTGATATGTAGATTGTTGTGCTTTGCTGATAAACAAGGAATCTCAAAAGATGTATTTAAAAATGTATCATTATGGTTAGTGGATATTTAAAAATTAGTGGATACAGATGCATAATTTCAAATATTGCAAAAAATTGTTAAGATGTGTTTTATGTTAGAAAAGTTTGCAATATTCGCGTGCTCTTTAATCAACTGTTTCTTTGCAAGAATATTTTTTAGTGGCGGGCTTGATCTCTCTTTAACTTTTATTTTAGATTCGGAGGTACTTGTGAAGATTTGTTACATAGGTAAACTCATGTCACAGGGGTTAGTTGTACAGATTATTTATCACCTAGATATTAAGCCCAGTACCCAATAGTTATCTTTTTAAAGCACTCATCTATTGTGCAGGGGTTAATTTTGTTTAAACTAGGCACAGGATCTGTGAATACACCTGTCTAAGCACTTGCTATGGAATATATGAGAGCACTATTGTCAATATTGTCAACTCTCCTTCCCTGGCTCTGCCACTCTCCAGTCTGTTCTCTGGACTGAGTGAGGGGGTGCTGTTACTAATACTAAATATACTGTATATTATTTTTAAATGGAAGTCCTGATACTTTCTTTTTATATTTCCAGCATTACTCTGTATGCACACATTCGTTGTGTACACATCACTTTTGAGACCACTCTTATATAGTAGTCTTTGATGGTGTGAAAATAAACAGAATAAAAATCAGGATTTCTGATCTTTGGAAGGAATGGATGCATGATAAATGTGCAAGTATGGACAAATATTTCACTGTGACTATTAAAAGATATTGTTCAGATTTACGGTTTTTGGATCCAAGATGGCCGTTTAGGAACAGCTCAGGATTGCAGCTCCCAGTGAAAGCGCAGAGGGTGAGTGGAGGCCGCGTTTTTATTGCCCACAGACTAGGAAATTCCCGGGCAGAGGTGCTCCACGGTCACCAGCGCGGCTGTTTCGGCCAGCGCGGCTGTGCCGGCCAGCGCCGCTGCTTTGCCCCGCGCAGCTGCTTTGCCCCGTGCGGCTGCTTTGTCGGCGCCCCGGAGCCGC
>NW_016107762.1:235224-289556 GCF_001604975.1 Cebus imitator
CCTAAAATACAATAAAATAAATAAATGGGAAAAAAAAAATAAAAAAATAAAAAAAATAAAAAAAAATAAAAGATATTGTTCAGATAATGAAGGGCAATTTGTGCAATTTGTAGTAGACAATAGGATTATAAAGAGTTCTTGAAGGTACCTTGTTTTCATTCAGCTTCATTCATTTAGCTCTGAGATAGTTGACTTGAAACATTGCATATTTAGAGAATTTAGGGAAAGTTGGAAAAAATGCTGAACTCTTTTTTTTTTGTTTTTTTTTTGAGACGGAGTCTGGCTCTATGGCCTAGGCTAGAGGCTAGAGTGCAGTGGTGCAGTCTTGGCTCACTGCAACCTCCACCTCCCGGGTTCAAGTGATTCTCCTGCCTCAGCCTCCAAAGTAGCTGGGATTTCAGGTGCCTGCCACCACGCCCAGCTAATTTTTGTATTTTTAGTAGAGACAGAGTTTCACTCTGTTGGCCAGGCTGGTCTTGAACTCCTGACCTTGTGTCCGCCTGCCTCGGCCTCCCACAGTGCTGGGATTACAAGCGTGAGCCATGGTACGCAGCCAATGCTGAGCTCTTTAGAGATTACCTGTACTCAAAAAAATCACTTAACTAAAACAGCCTTTACTTACACCCAAATAACTAAAAAGCAGTAGTGTTTTAAAATGTCAGAATACTTCCCATGAGAGACTACTAAACTTGTTTTGATAAGGGACTAATAAGAATTAAACAATAATAAAATAGACTGGGGGGAGGAATCTTCATTCTGTATCTACTAGAAGATGAAGATCATTCTTGTCGTTAGCATTGATTGTCAGCAATTTCATCAAATACAATATTCAACTTCTACTTGGTGATTGAAGATTCTATATCAGAAGGAGTAATACAATTTTAAAATGGTGCACAAGTACAAAATATTGCAGGACATGTGAGAACCTGCATACAAAGGTTTTTGCCTTAACTGTTTGTATCAGAATCTCAGTATGATTTGCTTACCTGTATATATTAAGTAATTTTTGCATAAAATAGAATCTTCAAGGAAAAAGTGAGAAATCCAATATGATGGCCTTTTTTAGATCCCATGTAATATAAATCAGGGTCAGCTAATCCAAGGCATCCCTAATATATCTTCCTTGATTAAGAGGGAAACTTATGGACTTGGACATTGTGATGAATACTTCTACAAAGACTAAAAATTCACATTATAATATAGCTGCATTCCCAAGACTCTAATTGAGCATGCTTCTGAAAAATCCATGGTGAACAGTTTGATGAATTAATTGAAAGACACCCAAGAATTAGTTTTCGAGTCTGATGCAAAAAGCTCTAGGATGTGAATGCTGTTCTTTGCCACCCAAATCCCTGTTTAAGAATAACGGATTTTCCTCCACCTGCTGGGGGGCAGTTGATACCTCTCAACCATCAGTCTTCTCTGGGAATGATTTCACTAAAGAGAGCCACTTTGTACACATTTAAACCCTCCTTCTGAGGTAGCACACATTCAAAACTGTGCAAATGTGCCAGTTCAAATTCCTGTTGTCTGAGGTCTTGTTTTGAGTACATCACTGCTCAACTTCCCCAGCTTCCTTCCCTACTACTAATTGTGTTGATTCTGAGAGTGTTCCCTAATAATTTTCATAGTCACTAATCTCCATCATGTAGTGAGCTTCCTGGAGGAACCAGCCGGGGACACGAGGCCAATTATCTGTCCTTAAGTACAAAGTAGTGCAGTGAAAAAAGCACTGAACTTAGAATTCCTTTTAAAGTCCTATATTTGCATCTTGGTTTTAGCATGAACTGGTGGCATGATCTTGGGCAATATAGTTTATATTTCTGATAATTCATTTCTTCATTTGTGAAATGGAGACTATTATAGTAATATCAAGACACTATGAACATAAGTATGATAGTGGTTGTGAAATTTCCTAAATAAATGCCTGGAGAACAGTAAGTGCTCACAACAGCTTGAGAAAAACCATAAAGAAGGCATTAGTGTTCTTTGAAAATTGGCCCTCTGTAAAAATACCTAAACATCAGGAAGGGAGGACTAGTCCAGAAGTTTTGCACTGTCCCATAGTGGCATTATGTCACATTTTATGTTAGGAGGTATTATTAGTCTTAGTGGAGGAAGGAAAATCAGGACAGAGGATCAGGAACACTGGTGGATAGAAAAGCAATCTCTTTCCTGCATAGCTTTCGTGGTCATGATGATTCCTTTGTGTTGGCTTTTAAATCAGATTATATTTCTATTAAAGACAAAGAACCTGTCACGTTTCCCCTTCATTTTCCTCCCTATTTCCAAGTGGTGGTTAGTGTAGTGACTTGAAAACAGTAGTTTCTCAATAAATACTTTTTAAGTGATGGATTACAACTTTTTCAATAGAAGCAAAGAATTTCATATGGAGAAGCAGAAAACTGCATAATCCATTTCTCATTTTTTTTTCCTCAGAGAAAATCTAAATCTGAATTTCCTTGAACTGGTTCTGGAAAAGAAAATTGGAATACATATTATGAATAGTTTATAGAGTTCATAATTTCATGATGGATGATGTTATTATAAAATGTCTTATGAGAAAAATATTTAAGAAACATAACTCCACAGCAGTTAGAAACATCTAGATAGAAAACACGTTAGTGACCCTCTTTATCATCATAAGATGACAACAGTTACAAATAAAAGTGTTTGAAAGTTTAGCCCCATCGTCTGTTTTCTTATAATTTACGAGCTTATTTTCCATCTCCATCTTCTCCTTTTCTTTGAGAGTATGGTAAGCAAATACTATGATATCTGAGTGTGTGTGTGTGTGTGTGTGTGTGTGTGTGAACTATTCCCTGAAGAAACACATTCATTTTTAAATTATCTTGTTTCCTTCTTAAACAGAATGTAGGCTGGGCACAGTGGCTCACACCTGTAATCCCAACACTTTGGGAGACCAAGGCAAGAGGATCTCTTGAGCCCAGGGATTTGGGACCACCCTAAGCAATGTAGCAAGACCCTGTCTCTACAAAAACCTAAAAAAAATAGCTGGGCTTGCTGGCACGCACCTGTAGTCCTAGCTACTCGGGAGGCTAAGGCAGGAGGATTGCCTGAGCCCAGGAGGTCGAGGCAGCATTAAGCCATGACTGTACTACTACACTCCAACCTAGGCAACAGAGTAACACCCTGTCTCAAAAAACCAAACCAAACCAAACAGAAACAAACCCCAGAATGTAGATGTGTTTTTTGTTTGTGAGTTTCTTGTTCTTGGGGGAGGAAATATGATAGGATGGAGAGAAGTTGTGTTTTCAAGTTTAATGGACCTGGGTTTCCTTGCCTCTGACTTTTACAAACCATAAAACCATAAAGAGGACATTTAATCCCTATAAGCTTCACTTTCCTTATCTGAATAAAACATGTAATGCCTCACAGAGTTGTGGTAAAATTAGATGAATTTATTGACGTGAACCACTTGGCACAAAGCGGATAATCCCTTTGATAATATAATCATCTTTAAATTCCATAAAACCAGATGATTTTGAGTAAATGATATCATTTGTAGAAGAAGCTGGTCTTTTTTTCCAGAGAAGTATCCTTGGTTACACTGCCAGCCAGGAAATCACTTTTGCAGAGATGTTTCTGTAGCACTCATCTTTGCATCTGTCCTTAACAATCATTTTGGCATTTGCTCCCAATTTATACTCTATAATTCCCAGCCCCAGTGGCATTATACTTCCTGGATATAATTGTTCACCCTGACTGGTTAAAGTATCCCTTTCTACTTCAATACTCATATCTACTAACTGATGTTTCCAGGGTTGACTCCAAGCAATTTAAGTCCAAAAAAGTTCAATCGGAATAGTTAGCATTTATTTATAACTTATTTTGTGCCAGCAGTGACATGTTCTTCGATATTTTCAACAATGTTATGATAGCTTTTAAAAATCCCATTCGACGGATAAAACTGTGGTTTAGTGAGTTTGGGTTACATGGTCAATGTCACACAATATGTTCGCATGAAAGCGGCTGCCAAAACTATGGCTGGTGCCAAAACGATGCCAGTTCCCATTGGGCCAGTCTGCTGCTTCTCCTTTCTGGCCTCCTTCAGTCTGATGTTAAGGAAGATGCTGACTACTTCTTGTGCCTCTGTGCTCTCATTTTTAAATGGATATATAAGATCAACTGTTCTGTCTTTACAGGCTGTGTTGATATCAATATAGGTAGAAAATTTTTATAGGAAATAAGCTGGTGGTCCTTAAACATAAGACTTATTAATGCAAAGAGAGGAGAGAAATGGTTTTTGAATGTCTGTTTTATATATGGTGACATTGATTGTGGTTGATAACAGATCTGAGGATTAATCTGTTGCTTAACCTTTCTGTTCATAATTACCATCTTATTCTAAGCACTTTGATGGAGAAAGGCTGGTTAATAATTGTTAGCCAATTTATGGGCTCTTATAACAGGTGGCTGCACAACATGCTTATCTGGCCTCAGAAAGGGGCCAGCTCCCTGTCAAAACAGTAGGCTCACTTTTCTTCAGTAATAATGGAACTGAATATGCTCAGTTTAATTGGTGCTAAGTGCAGAGAGGCCTGATGATTTTCTTTGTTTGGCAAAAGTAAGACTTTGCACAGTACCATGTAACAATTTCAATGCAACATGAAACAGGAGTGCTGTCCTCTCACTTGCTGTATGTGAGCTCTGTTTTCAATAACTAAATAAACTCCCAACTAGCTTTTTACTAAAAAAGTATATATAGTTATTTTGCACTATTATCACATTGTTTTTCTAAGCGGAGACTCTTATTTACCTATATGGAACACAAAGAGGAGCAGGGGAAATGAATACTGTGCAACACTGAAAGAGAGGCAGTGTCCCATTACAATCCCAGGGCCAGTCCAGCTGACGTATCAGCCAACTTAGGAAAAGCTAGGATTAAGATGGGCTATACTATCTGTGGCAATTTGCCCAGGAGACAGTCAAAATCTCTTAGGAAGAGCTGTAAAGCTAACCTCACTGAGTCCAATTACAAATACCAAGTCTTAATTGCCAGAGGTGGGATCAAACATAGGCTGCCAAGAGTTTAGGGTCAAATGGGATGGAGTAAGATGAAGAACAGGTTAGAAACATGAGAGAAGGGACCAGGGAAAAGCTCAAGAATACCATTGGAATGTTCTTATACATATTTATCTATCCATCAGTCTGTGCATAGCATATGAGATGTCAGTCTGGCTGAAAGAAAATCAGAACGCATATATAGCTCATATTTTCTCCTTGAAAAACTACATATAAGCAGCTTCTTGTAAGATATAGCTGAAAGAACATGTGTTCATTTTCTTTAAGGACTCTTTACGTGCAAACATAACAACAGCCTTTTATTTTCCCTGTGTTGCTACTGCATAATGTTAGACACAAAACAGTTACCCAACAAGCATCCCCTATGCACTAAACACATCTTCAGGTTAAGTAAAACCCTTTGAAATAGATTTAGCAGCAACAGATACTATATTTATATTTAGAATCTATACCTTAAAAGCATTGTACTAAGAGACAGAAAAAAATGCTTAACCTTCAAAGATCAATTTTTAACAGTAAGTCGCTGGAGAAGCTCTAGATGGATGATTTTACTGACTAGTGCAATGCACCCTCTAAAGGCTTAATTTATACCTAATACTGTCACTGCATTGTTAGAAAGACTCAAAGTCAAGTGAAATTGGTTCTGTCTATCTACCATATATTTGTTCTATTCTAATATATTGTTAAGGTTGATTATTTACTGTAGGAAATATCCTTGGAGAGAGAAAATATCAGTAAGATAAATAATAAATGTAAAACAAGCTAGTTGAACTGTATCCTAAGTGGTTTATGGATAGGTGGAAAATAAACTTTGGTTAGCCACTTTTCAAAGAGAAACAAGCAGACTGAAGGGTGGTTCTTGAGATTCACAATACTCAAAGCTATGAAGGAATTGTTAATTAAAACAATTTAATATATTTTTGCACCTGTGGTCACTAATTAGCAATAGTGTTTCATTGGCCCTTGAAAGTTTTCTCTTATGTGTTTTCATTCATATATAATCCATTCTAGGCTACTGAAACTATGTAAGTCAACATGTTGGCAAGATATCTTATAATGATGATTTTGAAAGTAATCTGCATTTTCCCTTTTATTCTTTTTGAATCTCTCCAGTTCTCTTCAGTCAACAAGCATTACTATTGTAACCAGAACAAAATATGTGCCAAAAAATATTACTTTGTGAGGGAAGTGAGATTTTATGTGGATTTACTGCCATCGTGTATCCTTTTGCAACATACCTCCTCCTACTAAATAGGAGAGAATATAAGCAAGTAACATGAGTAGAGTTGGGGTGAGCTGTAAGAAATTAGTATTTCAAAATGTCTGCTGAGGAAGAAGCTTATGTTTTTAGAGCTGGTCGGACAAGGAGTATGTGCATCAAGGACACAGTGAAACAAAAATATTTCTATATTCTAGAAGTCCAAAAAGTTTGGCATTTATCTCTTATGTGGCATAGCTAGGTGGATCTTGTAGACAAATCACCTATTTTCTGACAGATATCTCTACAGGCCAGTCGCTGGTAAATCTGAGGAGTAGAAGAGGGAGTTCTTTCTTGACTGTGCTTTGTGTGTGTATGCATGAGTGTGTGTGTGTAAGAGACAGTGGGAGCCATGTATGTAGTGTTCTAGTTGAAAGCGTTGACTCTGAGTCAGAATGCCTGGTTTGACCTCAGGCAAATTACACAACCATTGTTTAAGTTTCAGTTTTCTCATTTGTAGAATAGGAAAAACTATAGTTCCTTCTTCATAGAATTATTCAGAGGATTAAATGAAATATTGCATGTGAAACTTTTATACAGCACCTGGCACGTAATTGTTTCTCAATTATTATCATCATTATTAAATGAAGATATTTATGAATAAAGACTACAATGAGTCAACTATTGACTACAAGCTGTACTGAAAAGAAACTATAATAACAGGAAACAAGTAATTGGAAGGGAATACTTCATATTTTGTATTACTACCCTTTTACATTATGTATGTTTAATGTGTTGTTCTTTTTCTAGCTTATTGATCACTGATATTTAACATTTCTCCTTTTCTAATAATTTTAAAATATAACTTTTCCATTAAATGTGGCTTAGACTATATTCTAAAAGTTTTTCTATGTTGTATTTTGAATGTATTTACTATAAAATATTCTGTAATATCCATTGTGATTTCTTCTTTGACTCATGTGATTTACAAGCGTATCACTTTGTGCCTTAAAGCATACTTATTTGATATTTCTTTGGAGAAAAAACACAACTTGTTATGACAAAATATTTAACAAGGAAAACAACACAATTTCAATTTAATTCCAATTTCAAACAAGGACAATAAAATTATAATACATGAAGTAAGAATTAACAGACCATGAGAGGAGATAGACAAAGCTAAAATCATACTGGAAGATCTTATCACTGTATTTCCAATTTGCTCTACTGATTACTGATAGAACAAGAGAAAAAAGTCAAGAATATGCAGAATATTTTCAAAGCATGACAAAATTGACTTAATTAACATATGTAAAACACTATGCCTAACAATTGTAGATTGTGCATTTCTTTCAAGTATACATAGAACATTAAGCAAATTTTATTATATACTGAGCAATAAAGCAGCTTTCAAAAAATTTGATGGGATTAAAGCTATACAATGGATATTTTTGGATCACTGTTGACTTAAGCTAGAGTTAATAATAAAAAGTTAATAAGCATAATTAAAATACAATCTCTGGAGATTCCATAGATCTATTTATATTGTCTATTGCTTCCACTGGATTTTGTTTATGATGTCTTTTTTGGTATAAATTACTTTTGAATATGTGCTGCACAGTGTATTGAAAATATTTATAGAAATACTTTCTAGCCTATGTTAAAGTATCAGATTATCTTTGTTATGCTGTGGTAACAATCTCAATATCAGTAGGTGAACATGCAAGGGGCACTAGATAATGCTCCAGTTTGCTGTATTTCACACGTTGATTTAACAATTCAGCTTGCTCTAATCTTATGATAGCTTTGTAACTGGAGCAGGGTTGCATACTCAGCTCCCTCCTCGTTTGGATTCTGATGTCCTTGGCCTCTTTTACCCTAAGAATGGGGAAAGGGGCCTCTGAGGCACAGTGAGCTTACCCTTCGAATAAATATCATGGACCAAAAGAGTTTAGTAGAGAGCGATTTATTGGGCAGAGAGAAAAATACAGACAGAAAGACAGAGAGACAGAGAGACAGAGAGCTCCCACACGGCCATGGGAGGGGATCCAAGGAAGGAATCCCTATAGGTAAGGAGCAGCAGTATTTTAACCCTTGGAGTTATTCCTGCCCCATTCATGTTCTCGTCCAATGAGAGGAGCTCTTTCAAACTTCTGCTGGGGTGACTGATCTTTGACTTTGATACCGGATTGGTTACTTGGTCCCCAACAGAGCCCCCTCCTCCCAGAGCTTTTGACAGGGTTTTGAACAAGGAAACCTACCTGGATTTCTCCATTTAAACTGAGGGGCAAGTGTTGGCAGGGAAAGTCAGACAAAGAAGTTTACATTTGAAACCCCTCTGGTTCCCAGATGGAGGTGAAACCACGCCCCTTGCAGACTGGGAAGAGAGGTTTTTTTCCTTAACACAGTCCCTCAGCTTCATATTAACAGCTGCTTCCACAATTGCCAAGATAGGGAGTAAACTAAAATTGTATTATAAATACTTCTACCTGCAAATACATATATCACTTCTATTTGCATTTTATTGGCTAGAGCAAGGGGACAGGGAAATGCAGTTCTTCCATGGTCCTAGAAAGGCAGGAAAACTGAAAGTAGTCGAGAATAGCACTAATGTCTGCTGCAGACTGCTCTTCTGGTTACCAGATATTAGGCTCAGTCTCTTTTCTGCATGCCAAATACACAGACTCTTAACTCAGAGGTGACTAACTTGAAATCCTATCCAAACATATCATTTAGCTGAAAATGCAGGAATTTTTGGTAATGCATGGTAGTCTCTCCATTTGGGTGTGATGGATAGTAATATTTACATCAAATCCAGTTGTGGATCTCTTGATCCAGAAATCAACGAACTTAAAAGATAAAGTTGTCTTCTGCTCCATACCAACATACAGTGGTGAAATAGGGATAGGATAATTGCAAAAAACACTCTCATTTTGAAAGAGAAAGAGTGGGAGACCCACAGAAGTAACTGGGTCATAGTAATACTGAAGTTATCCTGAAAATACATTTCAACAGGTGCCTATTTGGATAATTTTTTATTTATACAATTTTGTTACCTGGGAAGGCTTCCCCAGTCCACTATTCTCTGTGGTCTCTGAATATTCCCTTTGAGAGCTTTTCCCCCCTTATTTTATCCTTCTTGGCCATACATATAAGGCTAGGAAGAGAAACTGGAGAATTGTTACCAGTTTTAAATACTTCATTGCCTAGACAAGTCACATGACTACTCCCAAATTTAAATGGATGGGAAAAAGCAAGCTTTTCCTGTGCATAAAAGAGAATTAAAAATATGAGTGAGTAGCACTAATACTCTACCAAACATTATTATAATTTAATAAAATTTAATAAAATTTAATTAAATAAAATCCTTTTATTAAAGAGGATTTTTATTTGCCTCTGCAGCTTTCAGGTGTGCAAGCAACCTAGGGTCACTTTAATCTAGTTTCTGAAACTGAGATTTTTCTGGGCTACTCAGATGAGATAATACAGGGCTGCCGTCTTTTCAAAAATTGGTTCTCATTAGTCAGAGCCTAAGAGTGGGTTAGAAGGTTAGGGATCTAGACAAAGAAACTGTATTAACTAATATGGAAGTGTAGGCTATAAAATTAGTTTGGAAAGAGGGCCAGGATATCAGCAAGAAGAAAGACATTGATGCCACACCAAAAGTTACCAGTTTCTCACTTTTCTATACAGAAGCCTGACTTTTTTTTAAGCCATGCCAGTGGATGAGGGTATGCATTAAGAGAAATTAAAAGCTGTAGCCTTGAGAGTCCTTCCAGCCTCAGGATTTTCAGGCAAAATATAGACATCTAGTAAAATCTGAATTTCAGATAAACAACAAATAATTTTTGGTATAAGAAGTATGTCCTGTGCAATATATCAGCTATATTTATGGTAAAAAAAAAAGCTTATCTGTAATTCAAATTTAACTGGGTGTCTTGTATTTTTATTAGCTGAATTTGGCATCTCTATATAAATGGGAAGATGTCTGGGGAAAAAGCTGCTGAATTGGTTGGACTCATTGTGTGAACATTTGAGAGGGATGTTTAACAGGGCATAGAAAGATTATGCTCTGTTCAAAGAATGGAAAAATTTCAATTTGGCTGGAGTTTAGTTTAATAGGAGAAGCCAGAGTGACAAGACAAAAGTCAGGATGAAAAGGGACAAAATCCTATTGTAATTCCCTCCAGACTGAAGATTTGAATATTGTAATTACTCAAAAATTCACATGGGATAAGTGATAAATTGAAAGTTAAAGGAAGGCAACTGACATTCAGGAATGAGTAGAAATGATTGAATAAGGATTGCTTACTTGTTGAACAGTGTTCATTGCTGAGGTGTGATTTAAAATTATGGATTCATAATGTTTAAGTCAAAATGTTCCAGTTGTTACAACAACATTATAATACCTTATTATGTCAGTTTTCAGCACATTTGTTGAGAACATGACCACATTATTTTAAACTACAATTGCTGGGAGAACCAAGACGCTTCTCACATTTAGTTAATGCAGTGGTTGCTCAGATGAAACACAAAATTATTTATAATTGCCACATAAATTTGTGGCATGATGAAAAAAGTCATAAACATAAATGGGTATTATTAAATAAAAACTCTGAGATAAATTACCTGAAATTTAAAAAGCTGGCTATGAGAAAAATTTCTGTGGTTTTGATTGATAGTTCCCAAACATTTTACTTCTTTCTAGAACTGCTCTGGCATCTTTTCTGCTTTTTTCCAGTTTCCCTCTATGTCCTATGCCTGTTTGAGGGCACTTTTTCATCATTCCTTGCATTATGGCTAGTCGTATTCCAATTGTTTCTCAAACATAATAACACAAACATAATGTTTAGAAGCAAAATTCTTTCTCATCCCATTTTAACATAAATTATTTTATAAAAACATCATTTAAACATGTTCAAATGTGAATCAATATCTTAAAAAGACAAATTTGTAAATTATATACAAACTTTAAAAATACTTTATTTAAAAATTAGCATCATTGATTTAACATAGTAGATTATACTGTTTTGATGAAATTATTATATTGTTAAGAGTTAAATTTAGTGAGGACTGCTAAGACAAGAGCCCTTTAAATTGCATGTTGCTCTACTACTATGGTAGCTACGGCAACTCATTTTCTCAAATAATTTTCTGTTTTCAAACTGCTGGGAAACACTATTTGTTTAGGGCATTGTGATCCATTTGTACTTAGCTGGCACAAATTCAACATTCTGAATTATGTTCAGTTCCATTTCTCCCATCCTTTTTCATAACAATAAAGCAGTACTCTTTGGTGATAACATGAGAATAAAAAAAAAAAAATCACATGAATAACACCTACTACAAGGTGGTCATAAAAACAATCTTAAAACAAAGACTATGCAAACTACAACAACTTTCAAGGCATAGAGAGTACAATAAGATATAAATAGAAACAAAATGTTATTTAATGTGGGGATGAAGTTAAGGTATATACTTTTTATTAGTTTTCTTTTTGTTTGTTTATGTAAACAGTGTTGAGTTGTTATCAGCTTAAAATAATGGGTTATAAGATAGTGTTTGCAAGCTTCATGGTAACCTAAATCAAGAGAAATACATTTGATACACAAAAAAATAAAGAGCAAAAAATTAAATCATACTATGAGAGAAAAGCATCTTCACAAAAAGGAAGACTGGAAGGAAGGGAAGAGAAGACCTCAAAACCACCAGAAAACAAATAACAAAATGGCTGGTATAAGTGCTTACTTACCGATAATAATATTGAATGTAAATGTAAATAGACTAAACTCTCCAATCAAAAGACATAGACTGGCTGAATGGTTTAAAAAATGAAAACAAAAAAACAAGGCTCATGATCTGTTGCCTACAAGAAACTCTTCATCTATAAAGAAACACAAACTGAAAACAAAGGGATGGAAAAGATACTCCATGTCAGTGGAAATCTAAAAAGAGCAGGAGTCACTATTCTTATATCAGACAAAATTGATTTAAAAACTATAAGAGGAGATAAAGTAAGTTACTATACAATGGTAAAAGGGTCAATTCAGCAAGAGGATATAATAGTAAATATATATGAACCCAACACTGGAGCACAGATATATAAAGCAAATATTATTAGAGTTAAAGACAGAGATAGGCTCCGGTACAATACTAGCTATAGACTTCAACATCCCCCTTTCAGCATTGGACAGATCTCCCAGGCAGAAAATCAACAAAGAAACAACAGACTTAATCAGCAATATTGACCAAATGGACCTAATGGATATTTATTGAACATTTCATCCAATGGCTGCAGGATACAAATTCTTTTTCTCAGCACATGTATCATTCTCAAGGATAAATCATATGTTAGGTCACAAAACATGTCTTCAAACATTCATAATGGAATAAAACCAGAAATCAATAACAAGAGGAATTTTGGAAACTATGCAAACACATGGAGGTCAAACAATATGCTCCTGAATAACCAGTAGGTCAATGAAAAAATTAAGAATGAATTGAACAATTTCTTGAAATAAATGATAATGGAACACAGCATACCAAAACCTATGGGATACAGCAAAAACAGTACTAAGAGGGAAATTTAGAGCTATAGGTGCCTACATCAAAAAAGAAGAAAAACTTCAAATGAACAACCTGACAATGCATCTTAAATAACTAGAAAAGCAAGAACAAACTAAGCTCAAATATAGTAGAAGAAAAGAAATAATAAAGACCAGAGCAGAGATAACTTAATTTGAAATGAATAAAACAATACAAAAGATCAATAAAATAAAGTTTGTTTTTTTGAAAAGATAAACAAAATTGACAAACCTGTAGACAGACTAAGAAAAAAAGAGAGAAGACTCATCTAGACAAAATCAGAGATGAACATGGGGACATTACAGCTGGTACTACAGAAATTCAAAGGATCACTAGTGGCTACTATAAGCAGCTATATGCCAATAAATTAGAGCTTCTAGAAAAAAATGGACAAATTCCTAGACAATCACAACCTACCAAGATTGAAACATGAAGAAATCCAAAACCTGAACAGACCAATAACAAGCAATGAGATCAAAGCTGTAATAAAAAGTCTTCTATCACAGAAAAGCCCAGGATCTGAGTGCTTCACTGCTGAATTCTACCAAACATTAAGAGAACTAATACCAATCATACTCAAATCATTCTGAAAAACAGAGGAGGGGGAAACTCATATGAAGCCAGTATTACTCAGATACCAAAACCAGACAAAGACACAACAACAACAAAGAGAACTATAGATCAATACCACTGATGAATATTGGTGCAAAAATCCTCAACAAAAATACTGGCAAACAGAATTCAGCAACACATTTAAAAGATCAGTTATAGCCAAATGGAATATGTCCTAGGGATGCAAAGATGATTCAATATATGCAAATCAATTAATGTATACATCATATCAATGGAATGAAGGACAAAACCATATGAACATTTTAACTGATGCTGAAAAAGCATTTTCAACAGCACTTCAAAAACCTGGGGTTAGATAGAATGTACCTCAACATAATAAAAACCGTATATGACAGACAGATCTATAGCTAGTAAGTATCATACTTAATAATAATAATAATAAAAACTTAAAGCCTTTCCTCTAAGATCTGGAACATGACTAGGATGCCTAGTTTCAACCCTGTTATTCAACATAGTGCTGGAAGTCCTAGGTGAAACAATCAGACAAAGAGAAAGAAATCAAGAACATCCAAATTGTAAAAAAAAAGAAGTCAAATTATCTTTGCTGATGATATGAACTTATATTTGGAAAAACCTAATGACCCAACCAAAAACCAATTAGAACTGATAAACAAATTTAGTAAAGTTGCAAGATACAAAAAGCAACGTATAAAAATCAGTAGCAATTCTATATGTTAATAGCAAACAATCTGAAAAATCAAAAAAATAATTCCACTTATAATGACTACAATAAAATACCTAGAAATTAACCAAATAAATGAAAAACATCTGCAATGAAAACTATGAAACATTAATGCAAGAAATTAAAGAGGACACAAAAAAATGGAAAGATATTTCATGCTCATGGATTGAAGGAATAAATATTGTTAAAATGTTCATACTACCCAAAGCAATTTAAAGATTCAATACAATCCCTATCGAAATACCAATAACATCTTTCACAGAAGTAAAACAAACTATCCTAAAACTGATAGAGAACCACAAAAGACTCTAAAGTAGCCAAATCTATCCTAAGGAAAAAGAACCAAACTGGAAGAAGCACATTACCTGACTTTAAATTACAGTACAGAGTTATAGTAACCAGAATGGCATGGTGCTGGCATAAAAACGGAATAGATCAGTGGAACAGAATACAGAACCCAGAGACAAATCCATACATCTACAGTGAACTCATTCTTTTACAAGCATACCAAGAACATACACTGTGGAAAGGAGAGTTTCTTTAATAAATGGTTCTAGGATAACTGGATATTTATACGTAAAAGAATGAAACTAGACCCCTGTCTCTCATCATGTACAAAAATCAAAATTGTTTAAAAACTTAAATTTAAGACTTCAAATGATGAAACTACTAAAAGAAAACATTGGAAAAAATCTTCAGGATATTGGAGTGGGCAAAATATTCTTCAGTAATACCCTCAAAATACAGACAACCAACGAAAGAAAACATGGACAAATAGGATCAAATCAAGTTAAAAGACTTCCACTCAACAAAGAAAGCAATCAATAAAGTGAAGGGACAACTCAAACAATGGCAGAAAATATTTGAAAACTATGTATCTGACAAGGGATTTATAAACAGAATATATAAGCAACAACTCTATTAGAAAAAAGTTATTAATCCAATCAAAAATGGGCAAAAGATTTAAACAGACATTTCTCAAAAGAAGATATACAAGTGGGAAACAGGTGTATGAAAATTTGCACATCATTGATCATCAGTGACACGCAAATCAAAACTACAGTGATTTGTGATGAGATATCACCTCACCACAGTTAAAATGGGTTTTATAAAAAGGAAACCAAGCAATAACAAATGATGCCAAGGATATGGAGAAAAGGGAATTCTCTACACTGTTGATGGGAATGTAAATGACTATGATCACTATAGAGAATAGTTTGGAGGTTCCTCAATAAATTAAAAGAGGAGCTACTGTAAGACCCAACAATCCCATTGACAGGTAGGTATATACCCACAAGAAAGGAAAACAGTATATCAAAGAAATACCTGCACTTCCATGTTTATTGCAGCCTATTCACAATAGCTATGATTTGGAAGCAACCTATATGTCCCTCAATGGATGAATGGATAAAGAAAATGTGGTGAAATAGGAACACTTTTACACTGTTGGTGGGAGTGTAAATTAGTTCAACCATTGTGGAAGACAGTGTGGCGATTCCTCAAGGACATAGAAATAGAAATTCCATTTGACCCAGCAATCCCATTACTGGGTATATATCCAAAGGATTACAAATCGTTCAACTATAAGGATACGTGCACACGAATGTTCATTGCAGCACTGTTTACAATAGCAAAGACCTGGAACCAACCCAAATGCCCATCGATGATAGACTGGATAGGGAAAATGTGGCACATATACACCATGGAATATTATGCAGCCATCAAAAACGATGAGTTAGGGTCCTTTGTAGGGACATGGATGAACCTGGAAACCATCATTCTCAGCAAACTGACAGAAGAGCAGAAGATCAAACACCACATGTTCTCACTCATAGGCGGGTGTTGAACAATGAGAACACATGGACACAGGGAGGGGAGCACTACACACTGGGGTCAGTTGGGGGGAAATAGGGGAGGGAGGGTGGGGAGTGGGAAGCTGGGGAGAGATAGCAAGGGGAGAAATGCCAGATGTAGGTGATGGGGAGGAAGGCAGCAAATCACACTGCCATGTGTGTTCCTATGCAACAATTTTGCATGTTCTTCACATGTACCCCAAAACCTAAAATGCAATAAAATAAATAAATGGGAAAAAAAAAGAAAATGTGGTACATTTTCTCAATGGAGTTTTATTCAGCTATAAAAAGAGTGAGATGCTATTATTTGCAACAACATGGATGGAAATGGAAGTCACTATGTTAAGGTAAATAATTTAGGCACAGAAAGAAAAATAGCACATGTTCTGACTTATCTATGGAACTTATCTAAAAATTAAAACAATTAACTCATGGAGCTGGAGAATAGAAGAATGGCTACCACAGGCTGGGAAGGGTATTTGGTGGGTGAGGATTGGGTGGGAATGGAGGATGGTTAATGGGTAACAAAACATTAATGAATGAATAAGACATAATATTTGCTAAAACAACAGAGTGACTAAACTAAAAAATAATGTAATTGTACGTTTAAAAATAACTAAAAGAGTATAGTTGAATTGTTTGTAACACGAAGGATAAATGCTTGAGGTGATGGATACTCCATTTAGCCTGATGTAAATATTAGGCATTGCATGTAATTAGTATGCATTGCATGATATATGTATCAAAATATCTCATGTAACACACAAATATATACACCTACTATGTACCCACAAAAATTAAAAAAATAATAAAAATAAAGACCATATAGGCCTGTTTAGTAAAGGTGTTGCAATAAACAAAACAAAGGAAAAAACAGCCATTAGTCCTAAAGTGATTAAAATTCTTCGTTTTTTAAATAGCCTCTCAATGAAGTGCATAAAATGAGAGCGTTCTCCATACACAGCTAAAATGTTGTTTCTACTTTTGCTACTTTGAGGATCCTAAAGCCGGTAGCAGCTTCTCCCTGAAACATTCCATTTCCCATTTTGGACTCCAAATTCTCAAAACGATTTCTCAAAAGTTAGATCTCCTTATTTTTCTGTTTTATTCTTCAAGCTCATTATGATGTACATTCACTTCACTTTCTTATTTTACATGGTGTTCTCATGGCTTCAATCATTACCAACTTCTTTACCTAGAGGAGAATCTGGGCAAGTGTGAAAGAATCATTCCCCATTTGAAGGTAGGAGGAGCAAACTACAAAACATTCAGGTACTAGTAATTTTTACTTCTGTTGGAAACATCTTCAGTTTTAAATCTACAGGTCTACTTGGCCAGGTATTTAAACTCATTATATCCAATACAGAACTCATTATAGTCCCATAGGTTTGCTCAGAGTCCAAATTCCCTGTGAGCCCCAGACACCATGCGGGAGAGGCAGTCCCCAAGCCAGCTATGATTCCAGATCTTGTTTTATCTCTGCTCCTAGTCCTGACCCGAATCTCGTATCTGCCCCCAAGAAAAAGGTAGGGGTTTACCAAACTGAAGAAAAAAAACTGAGGGCTGTTAAGGTTGGGATTCTTACAGACCAAAATTATTAAGAATAGCAGAATGAAAAGCTGTTAGGAGATGATAATAATATTTTATTGTGTACCATGAAGTGATTGTGTCTGCCTTTCTTAGCATTCCATCCTTCCTGTGGTCTACCCAGTGGTATTCCTGAGGGCCAATATCAGGAATGGAATTATCACAGCTTTGCCTTCCCATTCACCTTGAGCTTATCTTATTTTTGAGCACAATTTGCTCTATTTCTTCCCTTTTGTATTGGGCCTTTTGGAGCTCTTCCCCTAGCCCTACCAAATATGCTTGTCCCAAGGTATCGAGACAATTTTTCCCAGTCCTAGCTCCCTAGTACTGTAAGCCAGTCCCATTTTCACAGCATATGAGACGTGAAATCCCCGGAACCTGTCTGGTTGCTAGGGTAAAGTGCTAGTCTCTCTCATGACCATCTTAGCTCTTGAGATTCCAGCTCTCTTCTGAGATCTGTGGCCCCTGCTTCTAGCTTGCCCAGCTTAGGCAATTCCATATTCAAACCAAATAGGCTCCAAAGTAAAACATTATTTTCCCCTTTCAAATTTCAAAAGCCTAATGGTTTTCCATATCTATTTTAAATCTTGATTAATGATACTAGCCCACATTTAATCAAACAAAAAAATGACTTCGGTCTTTTTATTTTCTTTCCCTTACAACCCACATTCAAAGCCACTTTTCTGCTTGTTGTCACAGCAAATTTCCTAAAAGAAGTTGCCTCTACTCATTCTTGCTTGAACCCACTCCGTCAGGCCTTTATTCCCATAGTTTCTTTGAAATTGCTCCTATAGCTTCCATATCGACTAGGACTTCTGCATTCAAAGTTTTGAGAGTGTCTTTAAACTTTGCCATTCCCCACATACAAAATAGTGTTTTTAAAATTTATTCTCTTGCCTGGGGAAGGGATATAGAGGCTTTCACTTGGTTTTCCTTATTGCAATAACTCTCATACCACAGACTTGTGAACCAAGTCGTTCTCCTAACGACAAAGCATTCCAATATCTATATAGGAAACTGGGATGTGAGCATCAGATGTCGCCCATGGATCCTGTGGAAACACTGTGAGCCAGATTCATTAACTACTGCCCAGAACTTCACCACTAACCTTCATCTGTCCCCTACTCTAAAAGGGGGCTCCGGTAGCATTTTGCATCTTCAGAAATCAATGTTGATTTAGACTCCGTGTTAAAAAGTCCCTGAAATGTCCAGGTATATTTTACTTTTCCTAGCATATGGTTTCCTGAATAAATAGCTGTGGGAACATTTGGTGGTAAAACGGGAATTAACACTTTTTATGCTTGTTGTGGTCTTGCTGCTATCTTCTTTTATCATAGGGAGCTAATGTTTCCTTTAGTCAGTGTGTTGAGGATCTCCCTGAGAACTGGCCATATCTAAAAGCTGGGTTAAGGGATCATGACTCTTTACTGGGGTAATTACCTTTAGTCTCATAATCATCAACTCTGGATTTCTTCTGATTGTATAAATCAAGCAAGTTTTTGTTGCATTCCTAATCATGCATCTAGGAACAGTATTCTATAAACCATCCCAAAAGTTCCTTGTGTATCAGGGCCCCGGATTACCGCTCTGACTTTGCTGTTTTGATAATTGACTCACCTTGTCTACCGTCTGTTCAGTGATACCATGTGGTTTCCATTATTCCCGGTCCCGTCATCCTCATTGCTATGAAGTGGCCCAGTCCTGTAATAGCATCTCTTACCATGAGTCCTGGCCTATTAATAACAACCGCACTCAGCTTTCTCAGTAAGGCTGGTGCCCCTTTCACCAGCATGTTCTTTGTTTCGTTACAAGTAGTTTGTCCTCCAGGTCCTTCAAAGGAACGTAAGTACCTGCTGGATTTTCTAACCTAGCATGCCCACTTTTCTGAGCCTTGGGAGCCTTTGCTCCATGAACTGTCATGATAGTAGTTCTCACATTTCTACTCCATTAGCTGTGTCCATCACTTTTTCCAATCTTCTAAGTGTCACTTTTGCAGCACAGTTGCACTTTCTCTTGTGGTCTTCACGAGAATGTTAAATTCTGTGCCATGAGAATGTGCTTCTCCAGATAAACTCTTCTTTATACAACTTTCTGTTTTGCTTCACACTCTCATGGTCTAGTCTGTGTTTGATATCCAGCACCCCCAGGGACCAGTTCCTTGTGCATTATCAGGCACCCCTGGGAGCCAGGTCCACATACGGTATCAAGCACTATTGGGCTGTTGTATTACCCCACCGCCACACCGCCAGTAGGGTCCAGGTCCATGTATAATATCCAGCCCTCGGCAGTGCAGATTAGTCCAATTCCTATAGCTCCTTTCCTCCCTTAGTAGGCACAGCTCATCTGTGTCAAGGTTTGACAATTAGACATTAATTCTCAGCCAGGATGGGAGATGCTGAGAAAAAGGAGCATTTTATTATGCCACCTGCTTCATATGTAGCTTCTTCATAATCTTTAGTAAGGAGGAGCTACAATCTACTAAGAGGAGTGAGTGGCCTTTACTTCAGGCCTGTGGGTTTGGGGGATGTGCCACTGCACTTTCATAGATTTTCCAAGTTTTAATGTCTTACTCATTCCAGAATAGGGTCTTGGCCTTGAAGTAAAAATTCTACCAAGACTGAGAATTCTCCCTTTACTGAAGCTCTGCGACACTTTAAGTCCAACACCTGGTCTTCAGCTTTGTTTTGACTCTGGCTGTAGAAAGTGAGGAACTTTAATGCAACCTACAAGGCATCCTGACTTTTATAATACATCTGGAATTGATGATTAATCATACTGAGCCTATCTTTATTTCTCTCTGATGAATCAGTGGCGTTCAGCAAGTCACTCAATTTCATTGTCCTCACAGTGTGTCTCTCAGACATCTTGAGTGCCAGTTTCATCAGCTAGTGTGACCCCTTCCACCTGTGTCTTGTCACGTATTACCACTGGTGACAGTTTTGTTAATTGCACCATTACAGTAGACCAGGAACTATTCATACTCCATCTACCTCTAGCAATGAGATTCTGATTGCCATGTTCTGACAAGTGATCCATTTCGCAAACCTTGTTTTAAAGCTTGCTTTCTAAGACCACTCCTGGCGCTGACCATCTTCAACTGGGTTCTCTGAAAATATACTTTTAGCTGAAGGATTGTGTGCAGTTGTTCACGGGTGATTGCTTCTGAGAGCTACATGTGTAAGCGAGTTAGATAGGTAGGTTTGGGTAAAGAGATGCATAGATCTGTTGCAGGGGAGGCCGCAGCCAATTTTATAGTAGCTCTGAAGCTTTGGCATTGTCCCAAATTGAACTAAAGTGGGAGTGCTGGAATCTTACCTCCTCTTACCAGCTAGACATAGGTTATAGACCTTCCCTGGGATGAGCCTTAACCTTCGATAAAGGCAATTCAGTGAGGGCCTGCTGAAATAGGCCATCAGCAGCCAATATTCTGAGAACCGGGGTTTGGATGTGTAGACCCTGAACAATAGAGGTAAGAGAATCTCACAGAACTAACCATATCTTTTTACTCCTTTAGATTATGAGCTCTGCAAGGTCAGGCAATGACAATTTTGCCAATTTCTTCTCTGTTTTATCCTGAGTCTAGAATAGTGCCTGGCACAAAGTTGAAAATAATCTAAAATCACTAAATCCTAACTATAATCCCCTTTAATTATCTTTCAAATTGGTATGTATTTTTTTTTATTTCTACTGTTGCCTTAGTACCTATTCCCATCATATATTGACAAATTAATGCCAGATTTCTAACTAGTCTCCTTCTTTAGCTACTTTCTAATCAAACCATTTAATGTAGAAGTCATCTGTTCATCCTACAATACTGATCCTGTTAAAAGTGTTCTATGGCTTCTGATTACCTATAAGATGAAAGCCAGACTCCTTGGTGTGAGATACAAAGCCCTTCGCCATTTGGTCTTGGGTTGGCTCACTTGAATGCTCTCCTGTTATTCTTCCCCCACATCCTACCCTGCGAAAAGAACTTCAGGTAGCATATGAGCCTTAGAAACTCTTATATTATTCAGTGTTATTGAGTATGGTGTTTCTTCTGTGTGTTATATCCTTCTCATTTTTCCCCATCTGGTAAATTTTAGTTATTCTTTAGGATCAAGTTTATGTCATCTCCTAATACGGTTTGGCTCTGTGTATAAAAAATAAACTGAATCGATGCCTGCTAAACATGAGAAATTGGTAGCCATTTACAACTCCAGTTCTCCACCTAGATCTAGATCAAAGGAGATTCAGCCGTCTCCAGATGGAGAAGTATGGTATAATAAAATATCAGTCTAGTCTTTGTCCCTTGTTCCTGGGAAGGAAACTAAATCATTGGAACTCCCTAAGTTATAAAAAGTGTTTGGCAATTTGGCCTCACTCTCTGTCTCTTCTGCCACCATGTAAAAAGTGCATTGCTTCCCCTTCCCCTTCTACCGTGAATATAAGTTTCCTGAGGTCTCCCCAGCCATGTGGAGCTGAGTCAATTAAACATCTTTTGTTTATAAATTACCCAGTCTCAGGTAGTATCTTTATAGCGGTATGAAAACAGACTAATACAAATCCTTTGTGTATGTTTTCTAACTCTTTGGGGCAGAATTAATGGCTCCTTTCTCAGTGTTCTAATGGCGTTTAGGACATAATTCCATTACAAGAGGCTCTTCTAATTGCTTACCTTTTATTTCTCTCTTTGCCCTGTTCCCTCTCACTAAAGTGGTGATAGCCCTCATGATGTGTGACCTACCTGTCTCTCTTTATGCCTGGAACAGACTAAATATTTGTTAAATGAGTAAGTGAATCATTCAATGACTATTGATTAAGGGCCAAGTATGTGCTGCTAGTAAGCTAAATGCTTTGCCTAAAATAGATGATAAGAGGCAGGTAACTACCTTACAGAGCCCATGTTCTTGAAATGAGTATTATTATGAGTTGAGAAAATTAAAGTAGAAAGATTTTAATGACTGGCAGCTCAGGTGACTCCAAGACTAATGCTTAGTTGACATAATCATGACTGGTCAGAGAAAATTTCTCTATGGATTAATTTATTATTTTCATAAAATAAGGTTGTAAGGATCATAGCTGAACTGTCTTCTATTCATATTTTCCTATTATGCCTTTCCTGTGTGTTTTGCCATGGCATGTACTTAACCCAGTTAGAACAGAACATTGTATTCTCACGTGACAAAAGGGATTATCCTTTTGTTTGTCTCTGAGATAATTATAACAGTGACTGGAGCAGATGTTGTTGAAATTATTTTTGTGCATAATATTTTCCCTGATGGACTTTTGGAACTAAAATACAGACATTTCATATTAGAGCGTGATAGCTGAAATGATTGTTCACCTTTAAATCCAGTGGATCGCACTTTACATATGCAGATGAATTTTTTTTTTTTTTTTGAGACAGAGTCTCCATCACCAGGTGCCAGGCTGGAGTGCAGTGGTGCAACCTTGGCTCACTGCAACCTCCGCCTCCCGGGTTCAGGCAATTCTTCTGCCTCAGCCTCCTGAGTAGCTGGGACTACAGGCGCGTGCCACCACGCCCAGCTAATTTTTGTATTTGTAGTAGAGACGGGGTTTCACCGTGTTGGCCAGAATGGCCTTGATCTCTTGACCTCGTGATCCACCCACCTAAGCCTCCCAAAGTGCTGGTATTACAGGCTTGAGCCACCGTGCACAAACGCAGATGAAAATTTTAATGCATAGCTGCAAATTCATCCTCCTGGGATGTAAATTGGTGACATTACAGAGGGTTAGTCTGAACAGAATATGATGCCAATTATTAGCTAACACCAAGGAAAGTTACAGGGAATAGATTGTGGAAGGAAAATATTAGGTTGATGTAGGATTGATATGTGGTTATATTTTATGCATGACTTCAGATATTGCTGTACAGATATAGAATTTAGTAAAGGTTTCCAGTAGAGGAAAACAAAAGAAAAATAAAGAAAACAGACATGTGAGAATGAAACACCTCTTTTCCAATACAACCTTCATGTTTAGGGGAGGAAGGAAGCCTGCACATTACTTGCTTGTAGATTTAGTTTATCTGAGCTCCATAGCAAAGTTCTGCCTAAGTAGAGTGTCTGTGTGAAAAAGCTACATCAGCCAACTTTGCTGTATCACTTTCCTAGTAAAAGGTAAGTCTGAGCTTGTTAATAATTAAAAGTTTCAAATGCTAGAATATACACAATTAAATGTGATAATGCATTTTAAGGATGCCATTTTAAGCTGTGCATCATCGTCGTTGGAGTTATGTTTTGAAATAATGCTTGGTTTGCATGTTCTTATTTGGCTTCCCCTAACTTCTTTACTAAAGTGGAAAAATTTACACCATTCCTGAAAACTAAAGCTATCATGAAAATCTCTGAGAAAATTTCTACGAAAAATAAAGCCAATTCATCAGCATAAAGAAAAGTGTGACATTTGTGCTTCTCCTATGACTTACCTTGTGATTCTGTGACCCAGGATCTGTGTTTATCCAGAACACAAGGAGATCTGCCTTCTCCTGCAATAGTACTTTTACTCCTTCATATTTCTACATTCATTTGGATTCTGTACCTTTCTTCTTTCTGGAAGAAAGAAATGTGTGCTGGGGACATAGTTTTAAGTGCTCCAGTTTTTCAGAGGATCAGGTAGTGGGAAGAGAGGATTCTTAGTATGAAAAATAAACTAAATTGATGCCTGCTAAACATGAGAAATTAGTGGTAGTATACAACTTCAACTCTCCCTTCAGATCTAGATCAAAGAAGATTCAGCTGTCTCCAGATGGAGAAATGTGGTATAATAAAAAATCAATCTAGTCTTTGTCCCTTGTTCCTGGGAAGGAAACTAAATCCTTGGAATTCCCTGAGTGATGGAGCTCTCTTTCATTTGTAGTGGGTCCTATAGTTAATGCTAATGAGGTGATTTATGATGGGCCGTAGATAGCTTATGCTAGTGAGATGACTCAGGATAGGGGTTGGGTATCTCAGGAAGACCAGCCAAGTGATTAGAGGATTGGAGATGTTGAGACATTTGAACTCCAAACTCCTTCTGGGAAGGCATGAGGACTATAGATTAAATCCAATCACATGGCCTGTGATTAAAAAAATTATGTCTATGTAATGAAACCCTTATAAAAACTATGGACACAGTTTAGTGGAACATACACTGATGTACTGGGAAGGTACATCAACTTAAATTCCCTCACCCTGAGAAGTCACTTAAGTTCCTTATCAGATATCATTCTATGTGTATCCCTTATAATAAAATGTATTCATGAATATAGCACATTCCTGAGTTCTACAAGTCATTTTAGTGAACTACTGAACCCAAGGAGCTTAAGGGCGCCACTGAATGTATAGACAGGCAGAAGTGTGTGTTATATGAGAACCCCCAAAATTGTGGCTGGCATCTGAGCTACAGATGGTCTTGTGGATGACTGGGCTTTTAACTGTGAGTCCAATGCTAACTCAAGGTGGTTAACCTTAGAATTATATTGCAGTACACCCAATTGAGGGTTAAACAAACAAGACACAAAAAGAACAAAGAGACATCCATACTTCTTGAACAATGGCAAAAGGTCTTTGTAGAAGACCCAGTGTCCTGCCAACATCTTCCAGGACTAGACAGATCTCCAGCTACCAAGATGTGCATTTGTTTACCTGACAGCTTTCACCTAAGGTGGGACAATTCTCAATATGTAATGTGCACTGGTTCCTGGGGTTTTCTCATAGATTTACCTACAGTGGTAGCTGGTTCAACAATGTACCTTTTATATGTTGTCTTCCTTTACCTTTATCATTCCCCCTCTTCTATTTGTGTTTCTATACCTTCTAAGTAAACTACATGACTGAAAATATTTCCCCCCAGAATATCTACTTCATGACTTAAAATATGTTCCCCCAGAATCAAAACTAGAGAATCTTCTATACTGAGGATGAGTGAGAGGGCAAAAAAACACAGGGCTTACTAAAAAAAAAAAAAAAAAAAAAAAAAAAGATGATATTACATTGGAATGGAAGCAACATCCTAAACAGAAAAAAAAAAAAAAAGTTTTACAATAGAAACCTAAAGAGAATTTTGAAAACTGCTTGACAGCATTAATATAATCAAAGTGATGTAATGTGAATAGGCAACCATAGGAGGCACCAAATTATGAAAGCAAACATAAGATATAAAGGGAGTTTAGTAAAATAAGGATAGATAGCACATTTAATAAAATCTTGTAGCAGAAAGCTAAATAAGTGATTTAGAACTCAAACTTAAAAAGATCATCTGGAAAACAGAAACAAAATGATAAAGAAAAGTAATGTGAGATGAAATTTAAAAGTTAAATATGATAGCTCTCAAATATTTGTATTAGCTTTGTCATTTGTTGACCCTTGAGCCATATATACAACCAGCCACTGGACATTTGTTTTTGACTTTCACAGAGAATCTTTAAACTCTGAGCTCACCAGGTTTCTTTCTGTGTTGCATATTTAAAGTCTGCTAGAAACAGAAACCAAGTATCTTTATCTCCTCTATCTTCCAACACCCCACTCTAGGCTTCCACAAAGAAGCATCTAAGTTCTTTTGAGCCTACCTGCTAACTATCTCTCAAATGTGTCCATTTTTGCTTATGTTAACTGCTCCTAATCTAACTAATCCATCTCTCTATCCCCTCATGCCTGGACCATTGCAAACTTCTAATAAATTTACTGATACCAATCTTTTAATCCTCTAGTCTAAACCCTACACTGTAGCCAGGTGATTCTCCTAAAATATAGTTGTATGATTTACGTGCTTAGAGGATTTGTTGACTTGCATTGTCTTTAAGATTCTATCTGTCATGCATAACCATGCATAACTTGAATTGACCCTAAGTGACCTAGCCACTATCCTGCTCTTATCTTTATTAGTAGAGTTAACATGAATTTCTATAATTCCTCAAATATGTGACATATTTTCCCTTTAACTGCAAAAGTCTTTTGGCATGCTGTTTTCTCTACTCGTAATACTTTTCTTGCCTCTATTACCTGACTACTGTTTACCTAATGCTTGACTCACTGACCCAGTTTGAGCCCTCTAGATTAATTGTTTCCCAGTACACTCTACATGCTCTAGTATATCACATTTTATTGGAATGATGTCTTTGATTACCTGTCATTCTTGCTGTTTCCTAAGATGGGAAAAAAGACCATGTATATTTTTCTCACCACTATATTCTCTATACCTGGAATGATTCCTGGTACTATTCACTTAGTAAATGTTTATTGAATGAACGATTTAGTGAGTAAATGAAGGAATGAATGAGTAATATTAGAGCTTTAGCTTAGAGAAGTTAGCTATTCCTGAAAAGATAACATAATTAGAATAGAAACAGTAATCAAAGACAAAATTTCCTGTGATAAGGAAAGCAAATCAGTGCATGTTGATATACAAGATAATATGAAATGTCAAATGACATCTTTTCTGTTGTCTAGAAATTAGATATTGAAGCTTTCAGCTAAGAAAAAGAGCTGCTAAGCTGAGAGCAATACCAGCCCTTGGAGGCTAGCCAGCACGAAGGCTTAATGAAGAATCCATTTTACATATCCAGCAGCCATTCTGTAAAACTTTTGGGCTGCCTAAATTGTTCTCTACTTTACCACCTGCCTGTAAGGGCAAAGTCACAAAATTGGGCTAATGTTGCTGGAACCTTGAAAAAAGGGGCATGGAAGAAATGGCAAAGTTGAGGAATGAGTGAAGTGGGATGGGACAACTTGTATTTCCACTCTTTGGTATGGCAATCTGTGAGCCACAAAGACAAACATAGAGTGGTTAAGATGCCTTGTAATTCCTATAGAAGGCTGTCTTCTAAATGACAGAATCTTAGCAGCAAGCACTGGTGAAATGCCTGTGATACTGAATTGAGGTACGTCAGGAGAGGTGAAGCCTGCACTGGATCTTCCTCACCATGAAACTGGGTATAGAAATATTTTATACCTTGGGGTAAATCTGGGGCAGTAGAATAGCTGAGATAACTGTAGCACATGGGCCAGTCACCTATAGTCACAAGTACCCTAGTCAGAGGATTTGGGGCAAGAAAGCTCTCCGAGAAAGCATAAGTGACTTGATGTTGGCAATAAATGCTCAAGTGCTAAGTGCTGAGTGTGACTATGGAGGTGTACTAGCTTCTGGACATCTGCTTTAGCAACGCCATACAGACCATTGCCCTGCCTGTCACAGACAAGAAAACCATGCAAAGTCTAGAGGCACTGATGCTTCATACTCACAAGTTAGTGTACAACCCAAGAATGGTATCAGCCTGAATCTCTGCCTTCACATATACTGGGCTCCCGTGTTCATTTGGGACAGTTGTGCCTTTCAGTTACGTTCACACTAGGTGTGAGCTGTCTTCTCTGAATAATGGATGCTTTTTCACAAATTTGAAATAATTAATACAGGAAAAATTGGATTCAAAAGCCATTCATCAATCTCAAGAAAATTCCATATTGTATTTGTGAATAAAATAAGGATTTTTTAAATTTTATAAAATTTTTTATTTTATTATTATTGTAGGAATACTTTTTTTCCCTTCTCAGTTCTCTTTTTTTTTTAAATTGCGTTTTAGGTTTTGAGGTACATGTGAAGAACATGCAAGATTGTTGCATAGGTACACACATGGCAGTGTGATTTGCTGCCTTCCTCCCCTTCACCTATATCTGGCATTTCTCCCTATGCTATCTCTCCCCACCTCCCCACCCCCCGCTGTCCCTCCCCTATTTCCCCCCAACGACCCCAGTGTGTGGTGCTCCCCTCCCTGTGTCCATGTGTTAAAAATAAGGATTATTAAACACTTTAGTACTTAGAAACTTTTGAAAAAATTTGAATGATGTCAATCTTTTAACATGTACTTGGAAAGTCAAAAATTGTTGATGGAACTACAAAAGTTTTTCATTAAAAAGTTAGGTCAAGACTGCACATAGCAATGTCATCCATAAAAGCTATTTAAAATTCGACCATCTCATATCTACCAGAAAATCACTCTAAATATAAAGCCACATAGGGGAAAAGTAAAAGGACTGAAAGAATGGTAGCAGCCTGAATCCATGTGAACATCATATATGTGTATATGTCAGGATGTTAACAATAAACTGAAAAAAAGCTGGAGTAGTTATAATGATATTATAAATGCAGATTTCAGATAAAAGAATATTATCAGGGGCTAAAAAGTTTATTTCCTAATGACAAAAGGATTAATTTCTCAAAAGATAATAACACTTCTAAACATGTATGCATGCAGTAATAAAGCTCAAAAGTATGTAAAGAAAATTATAAGACTGCAAGAAAAAATGGACAAATCCATAATTGTAGTTAAATATTTTAATAGTCATTTCCCAATAATTTATAGAAGAGAGAGGCAGAAAATCCATAATGATATAAAATACTTAAACAATACTGTGAAATAACTAATCTAAATGACATTTATAGGATACTTCTTTCAGGTGTTTCCATGCCGTGGCTTTGTGAGCTGAGCGCCTATGCTTCACAAGCCAAACCAGGAGGCGGGTGACCTGAGAACCTAGGTTTCTGTCTCAGGTGGAAAGTCCTGTGGCCCAGGGCAGTTTTGTTTTCTGAGCACAGACTGCCTGGGCTCCAGCTGGCTACTGCAGCCTTCTGCCAGTAGAAGCCTGAGGGTGTGAGACATGCCATATCCAGGGCATGGGGCCTGGGTGGGTCTCACTGCCCCCTGCTGCCCCTCTCTCCTGGCATGACTCTATTGTGCAGCAGTGGCAGATATAATCTCAAAGACAATGTAAGGTGGTTCTACTTCTCCCTGGTACATTACCCAAGCAGCCACCATCAGAGCCTTTGTTTGCACACACACTTGGGAAGCCAGAGTGAGAACTTGCCTTACCCAGCTTCCACCTAGCTTTGCTCCTCCACCCTTCTTAGCAGCAGAACACAGATAGGCATTTTTGGGAGTTCCATGTCCCACCTATTGCCTGGGACAGCTGAGTACTTCCTTCTTCATGGGTAACATAGGCCAGGAGCAAATCCCATGGTCATCTCTGCAGCTGGATCTTTGTGCAAGTGCCACCTTTTGGCCAGAGGTCAATCAGCATAACCAATTACAACATTTCCTTGCACAAAAACAGTGGCCGGGAAGGAGAAAACATGTGCATGACCTCAGCTAACACCATTCCCCACCCTATCCCAGCTACTCAGGAGTGCCCAATACTTTATTACTATAATTTGCAATTGAGAAAGCCACCAGCTAAGGCTATTTATAACCCAGAAAATCTTACAAATTCCATGCCACTCCTCTGTAACACACATGTTGGGTATTGCCAGACAGGTCAGCCTGGTCCAGCAGCACCCAACATTGTATCCGTCTGGAGCTAAGCTTGGACCCTAAGCCAGTACACATCCTCCAGACTAGCCCATAGCCTGCGGCATTGAAGAGCTTCTCCAGATGCCTGACTCGAGATTTCAGAGACCAGTTCTCAGAAGGAAGAACCAAAATTGCAGGGGAAAAATCATAGCCCAAAGAGAGGGTTAAAGGGGGAGTTGCTAGAGCCTACTGGAGAGTTCACTGGAAGAATCTATGGTATGCAAAAAAGAAAGAAACAAGAAACTAGCATAAATTAAACCCTGCAAGACAGGAGTCTGTGGAAAGGGCAGATGGGAGTGCTTTCAGCCTCTCTAGCCCTTTTGGCAGACTGCAGTATCTGAACTCAAAGAGAGCTTATTTGCCTTCAGAATCCCAGGTACTGGAATGGGCTGTGATTTACAGACTTCTCCAGTGCATTACACTGGCCTACCACCTCATTCAGGGTTCCTTCCTTTTTGCCCTGGCCTCAGTCTGCAGTAGTAAGCACCATACTAAGTGTGCACTTGTCGTGGGACATTTTTTCACTCAGAGACCTTCAATTCTCATGTCCTCCACAGTAGGAAAAGAGGGTACCATTGAATATGGTAGGTATCAATTATTGGATCAAAAGAATGCTTTTTATCTCTATGGTCCAACAAAGTGAGTCTTTATTATTATTATTATTTTGAGAAGTTTTGCTCTTGTTGCCCAGGCTGGAGTGCAATGGTGTGATCTTGGCTCACTGCGACCTCCGCCTCCCAGGTTCAAGTGAGTCTTCTGCCTCAGCCTCCCAAACAGCTGGGATTATAGCCACACACCACCATGCCTGGCTAATTTTGTATTTTTAGTAGAGACAGTGTTTCACCATATTAGTCAGACTGGTCCAAAACTTCTGACCTCAGGTCATCCACCCACTTTAGCCTCCTAAAGTGTTGGAATTACAGGAGTGAGCCACCATGCCTAGCCTCAAATTGAATATTTATAGCAAACCAGTTATATAGATTTGACATGCTTTGCAAATATCATTCAAAATTATTTTAGATACCCACACTAGACACATTCTTGCAAAAATTTTAAATCATATAAATAAAAAAATAGCCAGAAAGTGAAAACCACCTAAATGACCATCAACAGGTGAATCCATCAACAAATTGCAGTATACTATACAGCAGAATACTACTCAGCAATAAAAAGGAATGAAGTATTCAAGCATAAAACAACATGGATGAATGTCAAAAAATTGGGCTAAGTTAAAGAAGCTTGACTAAAACAGAGTATCTGGATTTAGCTCCATGCACATCAAAACTCCCTCCTGCCCCCACCCTACAAACTCAACTTATGAACAAAAGAACAAATTCAGGCTAGCTACTAACTCCTATACAGTAACACAGAACAGATTTTTCCTAGAGTTTTGAGGACATGGTTTGAGGACCTAGCAATTGTGTAGATCAATGCCACACAATAAGCCAACAGAAAAAAATATTTCACATATTTGGGTGGGATCATGAAACATATCGTCTATGAACCATTCTTGAAAATGTGTTTAAAAATCTACTCCCTCAGATCAAGCCATGAATTAATACTAAATGAGCTAGAATGGTAAAAGCACAAAAGGACTGCTTGTGAATAAAAATGCAATTGAATACAAGGTTGACTTTCAAGTAATTGTAATAAATTTGAATATTTTTAATTTAAAAGACATATATGTAAAAATTAAACATTTATTATCTGTGGGTTGAATTTAAAACTAAATCAGATTTTTTCAAATTATGTTTTGCAAGAAACTAGTCTCATAAGATGCTTTGTAAAGAAGACTTCAGTGGATACACAATTTTTAGAGGCAATATCAACTCTTTCCTCTCCTGGATATTTATACTGCATATTCAAAGGTTCAGAAGGCTTGCATCAAAGCAACCAGTTTAAATTTTTGTAAAAAGCGCTTTCCAGACTTATTTTATTTTAGAAAATTTTCCTGAGAAACACGTATTAAAATGTTAAGAAATAATCTCTAAAATACAACATTTGGACAAAGACCAGAAAGATTATATATACTATGATTAATTACACATAAATTATATGTATTATTAATTCTATATTATATGTTATTATATGCAATAACATAAAATTAATTCTGTATCATTTTATAATTATATATGTATATGAAATAATATATAATTATATATATTATGCTCTTTCTAGTATTTGCTAAAATGCTTTATTTCAAATGGGATTTCCTAATATTTTAATAAGTATTATCAAGTATTGGTGAGAGTATGGAAAAGAGATAACTCTTGTACACTGTTGGTGGATATGTACATTGGTATAACAGTAAGGAGGTCCCTAAAGAAAAATAGAACTACCATATAACCCAGCAATTCTCCTTCTGGGGATATGCCCAAAGGGAAGAAATCACCACCCAGTAAAGATATTGGTACTCACATGTTCATTGAAGCATTATTCACTATAGCCAACATATGAAAACAAACTAGTGTCCAGCAATGGATGAAAGAATAAATAAACTATAGTATGTGTGTATAAATATATGTGTGTGTGCATGTACATATATGTGTGTGCGTGTGTGCGTGCGCACACACACACACACACACACACACACACAATGGAATATTACCCAGCCTTAAAAAAGGAGATCCTGCCATTTGCCATAATATGGATGAACCTAGAGCACATTATGCCAAGTAAAATAAGTCAGACACAGAAAGATAAATACTGCATGATCCCACTTATATGTGGAATCTTAAAAAAATCAAATATATATAGAGAGACAGAGATACAGAATAAAACAGTGGTTACCAGAGTTGAGGTGAAGGAGAGAAAATGGGGAGATGTAGGTCAAAGAGTAAAAAGTAGCAAATATACTACTAATATACAACATGAGAACTGTAGTTAGTAATAATACACTGCAGTCAGAAATTTTGCTAAATGAATTGATGATAGCTGCTCTTGTCACAGAGGGGAAATGAGTAACTAAGTAAAATGATGGGTATATTAATTTGTTCCACTATAGTAAGCATTTTATTATGTGTCTATATATGTATATGTATCTTACAACATGCTGTATACCTAAAATATGTGCAATAAAATTTATTTTTAAATAAAAAGATTATATTAGTAAAATATAACTGTGCTTAATTAATTATCCTACTGGGGCTATCAACAGTTGTTGTGTAGTGCTTGATGTTGATATATAAGTAGACATATGCCTGACATGACAAAGGCAAATATGTATATACTCTGCCTCACTAATGTGGGAATACTGATGCATGTATTCACTCATTTATAGTTTATGCTTTGAAGTCCACAAGTCCTATTAGTGAAAATTTCATTAGCTCCTCCTTCATGTTTCCCAAGGTCCAATTTGATCAAGAACCTGTCCATTTGCTCATATGACCAAAGTGAGTTGTGGTCGGAGATTCAGCCTATTTCCACACACAAAAAGCAAATAGGGAGCTGCTATTTGGCAATCCCATTGCTGGCATGACTTACCTCTGTCTTACATAGTGTGACAGATGATACTGTTTGTTCACTGGCTCTGGCTTGCCCTTGCTTGTTCACATCCCTTCACATCAACACCGAGATTTCCAGATTTTATACTCAATGTTATTTCCTAAGTCCCAACCACTGATACTGGAAACTGCAGAGTTCTCAGCTTGATCTACACCTGAACACTTGATCATGAGCCTCGCTTACGATACAGGTAATTGTATGGTAGGTGATTGTAGGTGGCTATGGTCACCTTGGTGCAAATTGATTGTTTTCCCTTGTCTTGAACTTTGGAAAGAAACAATAGGGAAGTTTCAATCTCCTAGAGCTTCTTGTGCCAACTGACCACTCACTTGCTAGAACTGCTTACCGCAGTCTTTAGCACGTAACTTTGTCAAGCAAAAAGTCTTAGGTGTCTTTATGGTAGGACAGGAAGCCTGCTTGCATTATCTTTATATAACTAAAGGAGACTGCTTGTATTATTCTTTATATCAATATTTTTCTCCTGAACTTTTATGAAAAAGCAATTTGTGTTTTTTCTTGCAAAAATAAATGTAATTTCAACAGGGACATGCTTATGCTTAACTATATGTATGCGATATAAATGGTGCACATGTGTATGCACGTATGTGTGTGGCATAAATAGCAGGACTTTATTATCTCACTGTATTAGTCCATCTTCATACAGTTATAGAGAACTACCCGAGACTGCGTGATTTATAAAGAAAACAGGTTTAATTGACTCACAGTTCACTATGGCTAGTGAGGCCTCAGGAAACTTACAATTATGGCAGAAGGTAAAGGGGAAGCAAGACACCTTCTTCACAAGACTGCAGGAAGAAGTGCTGAGCAAAAAGGAAAGAGGAACTTATAAAATCATAAGATCTTCTGAGAACGAACTCACAATCAAGAGACCAGCATAGGAGAAAATGCCCCATGGCCCAATTACCTCTACCTGGTCTCTCCCTTGACATGTGGGGATTATAGTGATTATAATTCAAGATAAAAATTTGGGTGGAGACACAAAGCCTAACCACGTTAGTCACTTAAGAAGTAATCTAGGGATAACAAGCTAAGAGTTAACTCACAAAGTGCCATCAAGTTTCCAGGAACTTCTCATTCATCTGCCATCCTTAGTGGATGAAATGTCTGCCATTGTTACTAGGTGTATGTCTGCTGCAGCAGCCAGGAGCATTATGTGCACATGCCAATCTGTTCAACTGTGGGAAGAGAAAGGGGCAGTCCCAGTGGTGAGGAAAGCCCTTTTCCATATTCCTCTTTAGATGGAGGGAGAATCTTTCCTAGAAGCTATCCAGGAGACATTCTTCATTTACCAGATACTTTTCACATGATCCTCTCCTATGTCACATTGCCACCCCAGAACTTTGTGGCATGGCCATCCCAGGAATGTTCAGTATGGCCATTCCAGAAGTATGTCACATTGTCACACCAGGACTGTCTTCCATGGCTGTCAGTGTGTCACATTGCCACCCAAGCTCTACATCACATGGTCACCTCAAATCAGTGTCACACAACCATGTCTGAACTGTGTGTCACTTCCATAGATTTTGTCACATGGTTACTCTAAAAATCTGTCACACCATCACATTGCTGCTGCAGGACTCTGTCACATTCTACCTCACAGCCGTGTCGCAGTGCTATCCTATGACTGTTAGAAGACCAGTCTAAAGCTTGGCCACATACTACCTCTAGAAGAAAGAAAGCTGGAAATACGAGTAAGTGCCAGTTTAGCTTCTCTTGCAGGGAACAAGCCTTCCTGAAAAAGAAGAAAGGGAGAGAAAATGGCCAACTATTAGGTAGGCAACCAACCCAATATTGCCTACCACTAAAATGCATGTGTGTATGTCTGTATGCATGTATATGTATGATGTTAACCGCAAGAGTTAGATAAATAGAGTTACCTTAAGATTCAGGGAACTTATTGTGTCTCAGGTTAAGTTGAATTAGAGAATGGGCAAATCCTGAATCATCATGAAAAAAGAAGAATAAGGCTGGGCACGGTGGCTTACACTTGTAATCCCAGCACTTTGGGAGGCCGAAGCAGGTGGATAATGAGGTCAGGAGTTTGACACCAGCCTGGCCAACACAATGAAACACTGTCTCTACTAAAAATACAAAAAATTAGCTGGGAGTGGTGGCGGGCACCTGTAATCCCAACTACTTGGGAGGCTGAGGCAGGAGAATTGCTTGAACCCGAGAGGAGGAGATTGCAGTGAGCTGAGATCGTGCCACTGCACTCCAGCCTGGGTGACAGGGCTAGACTCCATCTCAATAAAAAAAAATTAAAATTAAAAAAAGAAGAATGAATTGGCTATAAGAGACAAAATAGACAATTTTTGGAGTAAGACAGCAAACAGGTGGCTATAAACTATGTTTTCCATGTTCCAGTTTCTCTATATTCAGATGGACTTCTAGTACCATCAGGAAAAGAGTGCGGTTGTTCCCCACCCCAGTGTAGAACTTCAGGAGTTAATTCCAGGGTCTAGTCTTTTTTCTTTCTAGCAGGATGGCAACTCAATTCCATCAAATAATCCAGCAGGGAGCATAGCAAATGGATGTGGTATATGCTTACCACATTACATAGCTCTCATTGCTAATGCAGAATGGCGCAGTTTCTTCTTTTTTAAATTAAAAAAAAAAATGGGCGAAGGCTAGAATTTTAGCATAGAAATCAGAAAAGGTTATCCAAATCAATCACCATCAGGCCAATGGGGAGGGAACTGAGAAACGCAGTTTGTTAGCAGAGCAACATCTTGCTAGCGGCTCAAAGGTGACACTCAGGACACAGCATTTTACTAGACTGCTGGCCTGACACTGATATCCATGTCCTTAACTTTCTTTTAAAAATCAAGGGTTTTAATTGAAGATGCTAGTCATATTTATCTCTTGTGATGTTCCCTAATTAATTGAACTACTTTGTGTTTTGACTTGTTAGTTAAATAAAAATTGTGAGTTCTTTAATTCATTTCTCCTTCTGTTGGGTTTTTAATGATTACACAAAAAAATCAGGAGTTCTTTTCTACAGGAATTGTCTAATCATTGTGAAATGAAACACTTTCAGTTGGCTACACACACACAAAATTGTAGATACATGTTCCAAAGTCTACTAAGAGGGCATGACAGGTTTTTCTCAGTTGTGTTAACAAATTCAGGATACCTTTACATGGCCACAGAACTCTCTGAATGCCTATGGAAGGGGCAGTGTTCAAGGAAGAGTGGAGACTAAGGTGTTGTCTGCAGCCTCCCAGGATCCAGTGCTTTCGCAAGCCAGCTGAGCACACTGTTTGAGAAAATTACAGAGCAATGTTCTTGCAAGGAGCAGGGACCAACCCTCCCTCCTCCCACTGCCTTATTCCAGGCTACGGCACCCACTGTGTTCTTCGTTTCTCTTCAATGACAACCTGACTCTCAAAAGTGTCACTAATAAGCCAGTTCCCAATTAGCTGTGGAGGTTTTTCAGGGCTCTTGGCAATGTTCCCATAGCTTCTGGGGGCTGTTGCTGCCTACAAACTGAGGATCATTTCTACTTTGCACGATTCAAAGACAAGAGCTGCTGGGAAGGCAACACTCCGGCTTTATTATTCTTTGTTAGCAAGAGAACAGAATACATTGCTTTTAATACTCAAATATGTTATTTGAAAAAAAAATATGTAAGTCCTTCTGGCTGCACCAGCTGTCTGTTTCTTATTTGTGCAAGTGCATGCACACATCCAGCAGCCCCAGATGTTCTCACAGGAGAGTCCTCAGAAAATCCAGCACAGCAATTTAGAGGCTGTAGGGTGTGATAAAGGAGGGCACAAGTTGAGGGTTTGCAATGAGACTGCAAATAAGGCAACCACAGGGCCGATGACAAAAGTGACAGCAGGTCTACTCTTGAGGTGCCTTTGTATTTCTCTTGAGCTCTAAGCGGGAAGGGCCGTACTATTTGGGTATTTTAACAGGTGCAATAGCAGGCAGCCCCAGTCCTCTTCCATGAGACACATTGTAAATCACTAGTTTGTGTCTGTGCTTAGAATGCGCTTCAGACAAAGGACATTCCCTTTATCTTTGGAAGGTATCAATGCATGGCTGGTTTGGCATCACTGGCCTCTAAATAGTGGATTGAATCTTGTTTGTCTTCAGACACTATCTCAAGTATCCCTACCAGTAACTACCATGAGTCCTTTTGCACGCTCTCTTATCTCGGGCTCATAGAAGTTGTAGGCAGTCAATATTACTATCTCTGTTTTACAGATGATTTAGTTCTCATGGCCAAATCCCTGGTAGAGCACAGCATAAACCCAAATCCAGTTAACTCTAAATTTCATGTCCTTGCTACTCTATCACTTATAACTCAGGGATTGAACCTACAGAGACCTTGTATCAGAATTTTAATGAGGAGAAATAGAGGAGAGACTCTTGACATCAGTAAAGATCCTTGAAAATTTATATACCAAATTCTTAGGGGTGATACACCAACACTGTAAAGGTGGAATGAATGAATGGCTTTTCTAATATTTCTTAGTCTAATTTGACCCAAATGAGAAGTAGACTTTAGAAGCGAAAATATATAATTCCTCAGCAAGGAGCAATGTATGTATTCCATGTATATATTCAACACTTAATGTGTGCCCAGCATTATGCTAAGGGCCTTTAATGTAGGATTACTAGTAAGCACTTAATACATATATGTTTAAACCTGTTGTCTTTGCCCATGATCGCTCACACATAATTGGAAAGACTGGCCACCACATCTGTCTGTGATGCTTTTCTTAAATAGCACTCTGCATATTTCCAGTTATTTAAATTATTTGCGGGAAGACCGTTGGCAATGTTGAGAGTAAGAGTTCCAGGAGGATGGTAGCTGTTTGTTTGGTTCTCCTTTGAATCCCCAAGGGCCTGCAATCTTCCTGAATAAACATTTGTTGACTGGCTGATTTGTTACACTGTGCTGGCATACACACAGGACAAGGTGTGTGTGTTCTGCTTCCAGTAGATTCGAGAAGGATCTTTGTATCATTTCACCAGGAGTAACTTCAGGGAAAGAGACATATGACAAGACGAGGGAGGAGTGTCTCCCTCTTTGCCTGCTTGCTGGTTGACTGATTTTCTGCTAATTCATCTTGGGAATTCGAGAATAGAATTCAGTGTACCTTTTACAACATGAATAATTTTCCCTTGTTCTAGTGTCTTCTATAGAAAATGGAAAATAAAATAAATTACGGTAGTAAAAAAGGTAAAAAATGGGAGTTTTTTCCTATTTTGCAATCTTTTATTTGCAGTAAAATAGAAAACCTCCATTTTCTATTTCTGCCACACCAAGTTTATTTTCTTCCCCCTATGTAGCAGCGTGTTATAGATATATAGAAGAAATTAGCAAAATGAGGCAAAAAACAAAAGTTACTTCTGGCCCTTTAGCATGTCTTGCTTTTCTTAGTCTGTACTCCTTTCACCCTTTCCTCTCACACTGTCATTTGCAGAAATGAATGAGAAAACAGTAAAGGAAGAACTGAATCATTTACTTGCTCAATAATGGGGAGGCATATATTCTAGACAAGATACTGTGACCTCCAAGGCATCAGACTTTAGGAGAGGGTTCTGGATACGGACATTAATATTATGGCAGCCTGAATCTGAAACTATTAAAGTATTCCAAAGATGATAATGATGATGATCAGAGAATAAAAAAGAGATGCTGAGAATTTCTACTTGTAGAGATTAGAACATTTTTTCATAGAGAAACCAGGTAATATTTAAACTAGGCTTTGAAGGATTGGCAGTATTTTTACAGTACTTTGTGGAAGAAGAGGACTATTTCATAAGAAAGAAAAATCTAATTTGCTGATCCTGAGAAATCCAAAGAAGTGGATGTTGTTGAAAGTAAGAATCAAGGGGATCAGTGTAATGCCACCCATCTACCTAGGAGTTTCCAGGTGGGGCCTTTGATGCTTGGCTGAGGAGCTGGCTGGCCACACCAATCCAGCTGATGGGCATGATTGGGGTGTTGAGTAGGGCAGCATGGAGTGGAGAGAGACTCAAATTTAGGAGATCAGGCGCTAGATTTCTCTTTTAGTTGTTTACCTATTAGGGACATATCAGCAGGTGTGAAAGAAAGTGAGAAAGATTTTTAAACATTGGGAAATTTTAATGCATGCAGAGGTGACGAGAGAGCAGAGAAGAGTGGGGAGCACATATTATCAGCTTGTGCAGAGGCTTGTCTTCCCACCTGGAATATAAGCTCTCATTACTTTCCTCTGCTGCTCCTGCTGCTCCCTTCTAGGTGTGTGTTGGGTGGCAGGTTATAGGGACAGGGACTGCATGTCCAGGGTCACTGCAGTGTGCAGGGCAAGGGAGGGTAAATCCCTGTGTGACAAAAACCAGGGTGAGAGAGTGGGAGTGGTGTCAAAAAGTCTCTAGCATGCGGAAGGGTCAGCACAGAAAAAAACTCATTATGTTCACGTAAAAACTGGAATATGCATCATAAAAATTAAACAAAACAAATATGATCTTTAGGGTAACATCACTCATTAGGGACTGAAATTTTTAGAATTCTTTGTTTTATATTTAACCCACTCATCTCAGGAACATAAACTAGTTAATTGCATCTCTTCACAATTAGCCAGGCCTGTGTTACACTTCAATTGCTTGGCGATTGTTTTCCACTCTCTTTCTTTCATAATGAACATTTTTGTCAGGTACATAATTATAGTAGACTGAGTTATTGAGGGAAATTGCCAAATCTTCACACAAGTAACTTCAAAATTGATAATATTTTTATCTGGAATGCAGGTGGTATGCTACAAGATCACATAATTCCCATATGGTTTTTTAGAGAAGTCAAGATTTTATTAATAGGTTAGAAAAATCTTGGGTTCATGCAATTCCTTTCTCTAAGGAAAAGCCCTTTCTAGACTTTATGAATCCTTATACCATCTCTGTGAAGACTGTGTAGACAAAGATTTTCTGTGTTTACTGGTGGAATAGTTAAGGCACTGTGTGATTCAGGGTATTGTTTTACAAAAATAAAATCAATTTCTCAAAGCAACTTGAGATTTCTATTACTATATTCCTCACTTATGTTGAAGCCCATGGCCTTAGGATGAGGAACAGGTGTGAAGGATGTTCACATTTAATTGGGTATATAAATCTGCAGAGGAAGTGAGTTTTCAATTCCCTAACGACTTGCAGCAGAATGGGAAGCTGGCATGGACTTGCTTTGAGCATCCATCTCTCACTGCTCCCTCTGCCACCTGGGCCCCCTGTGTTGCCTTCCACTTGTCTGTCTTCTGAGATTTCTTTCACGGCCAGAAGAAGAGTCTCTTTGCCTCCTCTCTCTCCTACCTACATTCCATCTGCAAATAGAAACAAATACGGTGAGCAGAGGAAGTTTAATTTATTAAATTTAACTGTTGGAGGCCTGACTACTTAAAGTGTTTTTAAAAAGAAACTGAACAGAGATAAGTTGTTACCAAAACGCATTCAATGTAAGTATAGTTAAGGTTGATGCCCTAGACTCATAAGGATTTTGAAAATGACCCTTTGAGCATTTGTGTTGAACTATTGCTTCAGTGAGGGCAGTATTCTGTTTGTACATAAAGTGAGGTTGAATTAATATTGGTTCCTGGGACGCCTTCATCAGGTACTCCAAATGTCACTATTTTGTTGTCATTTATTTCATAGCTTGCTAGCCAATTTTCCAGCCAACTCAAATACATTAAATAAAATCTTGTGTTATTTTATGAGTTGGTTACCTGCTCACCAAATTTGCAATTCATCTTGTACTTTTTAAAAAATTACAGCTTCTATTTTAGATATAGGGGTACCTGTAGAGATTTGTTATATGAGATGCTAAAGTTTGGAGTATGGATGCCATCACCCAGGTAGTGAACATAGTACCTGATAGGTAGTTTTTAAACTCACCCCCACATACCCTCTAGCAGTCTGTGGTGTCTGTCCTTCCTATGTTTATTTTCTTATGTGATCAATATTTAGCTCCCACTCACAAGGGTAACATGCAGTAATTGGCTTTTCTGTTCCTGTATTAATTTGCTTAGGATTATGGCCTCCAATTTTATCCACGTCACTGCGAAGAATGTAATTTCATTCTTTTTATGGCTGAGTAGTATTCCATGGTGGACATGTACCACATTTTCTTTATCCAATACACCACTGATAGGCCCCTGGCTTGATTCTATGTATTTGCAATTGTGAATAGTTCAGTGATGAACATATGAGTACATGCTACTTTTTGGTAGAAAGTTTCATTTATTTGGGGGTATATACCAAGTAATGTGATTGCTGTGTCAAACGGTAGCTCTGTGTCAAGTTCTCTGGGCAATCTCCAAACTGTTTTTCACAGTGGCTGAACTAATTTACATCCTCACCAACAGTGCATTAGCATTCCCTTTTCTCTGGAACCTCGCCAGCATCTGTTGTTTTTCGACTTTTTAATAGTAGCCATTCTGACTAGTGTGAGATGGTATCTCACTGTGGTTTTTATTTGCATTTATCTGATGAACAGTGATACTGAACATTTCTTCATATGTTTGTTGGCCAATTATATGTTTTCTTTCAAGAAGGGGCTGTTAATATCATTTACCCAATGGGGTGGTTTGTTCCTGCTTTGACAAAGCTGATGAAAACAAACAATAGGGAAACAACTCTATTCTTTTTTTTTTTTTTTTAAGACAGAGTCCCGCTCTGTCACCCAGGCTAGAGTGCAATGGTGCAATCTTGGCTCACTGCAACCTCTCACTCCCAAGTTTAAGCAATTCTTTTGCCTCAGCCTCCCGAGTAGCTGGGATTACAGGTGACCACCACAGTGCCCAGCTAATTTTTTTTTATTTTTAGTAGATACAGGGTTTCTCCATGTTGGCCAGGCTGGTCTCGAACTCCTGACCTCAGGTGATCCGCCCTCCTCAGCCTCCGAAAGTGCTGGGATTACAGGCATGAGCCATTGCGCTCAGCCAAGCACTCTATTCTTTTAGTTTATGTTTTTCAAAAAAAGCAATTAAGTGAGTTGACTATAAATCTTTATTCAGAAATCTTTGAAACTGTCATACTTAAAATATGGTAAAAGTGATTGTGCTTTATTTTTACATTTTATATGAAAAGTCTGTTTTATTTGAGATGAGAATTAACTTTGGTTGTCTATATTGTTCAGAAAACAATATTTCTTATATTTTTTGATGAATTATCACAGAATTCCTCCGATTCTATGATGATTGGCCTCAAATTTTTTATAGTATATATTTAAGGTGTGCGCATACTGTTCTGATACACATATACATAGCGAAATGATTACTACGGTTAGGCAAATTAACCTATCCATCACCTTACATAGTCACCTTCCTTTGGTGATGAAAGCACCCAAACTTTACTCTCTTAGCAAATTTTCAGTATACAATATAATGATCTGTAGTCCTCATGCTGTCTGCTGGATCTCTAGATTTAGTCATCCCACGTAAAGCAAATTTGTATCCTTTGATCTGCGTCTTTTCATTTCCTCCTCTTTATCCCGTGTCCCGGGCCCTGGTAACCACTGTTTTACTATCTGTTTCTATGTATATAATCTTTCTTTAAATTCCACATATAAGTGAGATCATGTGGTTTTTGTCTTTCTGTGGCTGGCTTATTTCACTTAGCATAATGTCGTCCAGGTGTTTGTACGTTGCTGCAAATGGTAATGTATACCTTTTTAAAGCTGAAACATTTTTCAATGTGTGTATCTACCACAATTTCTTTATCCATTTATGGGCGAACACTTAGGCTGATTCCATATCTTGGCTATTGTGAACAGTGCTGCAGTGAAAATGGGAGTGCAGGTATCTCTTCCACATACTGATTTCATTTCCTTTGGATATCACCCAGCAGAGGGACTACTTGGTAGTTTCATTTTTAGTTTTTGAGAAACCACCATATTGTTTTCTATCATGGCTGTGCTAATTTACATTTTCACTAACAGTGTAAAGAGGTTTCTTTTCTCCACACCGTCATTCCTCTCGCATTTTCAAACATCTGTTTGTTTCACTTTAATGTTCATTTTATTATGCAACACTTTAGAACTATAATTTAAAAATATTAATGGTTTGAAAGTGTTGTCTATCTCCCTCATCTTCAGATATCCTCAACCCAGCTGATATCACCTTAGTTCTTTTCTGTTTGAGTTACATTTCCTTATTAGTGGCAGGTCTGAAGAAGTTTTAACAGCCCCATTCACTGACTCCTTATAGTTGCAGTCTTCAATCCTCTCTCTCTCTGTATAATATATTTAAAACCTTTTTCCTCTTTATAGACCACCTTTCATTCTGTTCTGCACCCCCTACAACCCTCACCAATTTGCTTGTTTTACTTAATTATCTTGTCACCACGTTCTTGCCTCCTAACCCTCTTCTTTGTAAAGCAGTTATGTTAGATGACCTAAAGAAAGGTTAATTTAATTCTTTGTGTTTTTTTTTTTTTTGCCTACTATAAGATTAGCATTATGAGTTGAATTTTAAAAAATGTGTCTCATTTAAAAAATGAGATCACAGGTCTTAAACTCAGTGTTAAAACCATTGGTGGAATGTGACAAGTTGAGTGTTCTATTAGCGGATTTGTTACTTGAGGTGGTTAACTTACCATAATTTGTCAATACTTAGCACTTTTCTAAAGAAAAATGGACATCACTGGACTAAGTATTTCCAAACAGAAACCTCATTCCCATTTGGGGAAAACTATTTTGTAATCTTACATTTGGACTTTCAGAATTATTCTGTATGGTGGCCTTGTGATTCAGCAAATAATTTCATTGCTACATTTGGATTCATCCTGGAACTGTGGTTAGCACATGGAGAATCGCACAGCATCCTGGGTACACTCAAGAGCTTCTTCCTCGTTCTTTCCTACCTCCAGTTCTGGTCTTCATAGAAACAAACATGTGAAACTCAGTTGTCATCATACAGTGGGAAAGAAAAGAAGTCACTGTTTTCGCTTTTGTATGTTCATACATTAAATATCATCTTCACCTTATTGATAGCATTATTCTCTACTCAGTTAAAGTCTCTGTCAATAAGTATCAGTTTATGCTATAGACCTAGTTAGGATTCTTTGATTCTCTGTAGCAAAAGCTAACTCAGTCGAAAACCCCTTGGTCTCACAGGATTGATGGGAAGCTGGAGACCCAATCTTGGATACAGGAAGATCTCAAGCATCCCTGAAGGCTGGATGGCAGAAGCCATAATGACCCTATCTTGCAGGAGCAGCCTGACCTTGGAAAGACCTAATGTGAGCTAAGACCTGAGCCACCTGGTTCCTCTACTAGAAATTTGGATTCTATAGAAAGAGCTTTCTATTGACTGACCTAGAATCATGAACCTAGCCATTGGCTCGAGATGGATGGCCGGCTTTCCTCGTTACAGTCCTACTAAATTATACCCAGCGGAAGGAGGTGATGTTATTAGGAAGAAAAAAATTAATGCTCAGTGGCCAAAAACCAAACACTACTGGACTAAGTAGTTCCAAACAGATCCTCATTACCATTTGGGGAAAACTATTTTGTAATCTTATATTTGGACTTTCGGAATTATTCTGTATAGTGGCCTTGTGATTCAGCAAAGCCCTGAAATCTACACAACAACAATGATGGGAGCTGCACAAGCGACTGGTTGCCATTCTCACAGAGATCTCTGTGGGCCTTGGGTGGGCACATGTGGGGTGCACTGTGCTGTTTTTCAGTGTGTCTCAACTTCCATGAAGCTGCACTCAGAAATGTAATGCCACGTTCAGTCTCTGTATTCATTGATCTTCAGGTTGGTGCAGGCTTAGGTGAATGCACAGGGAACGTAGTTTATTGCAGAAGGCAATCTGCTTGTTTTGCATGATATTGATTAGTCAGAAGGTGTAGAGTTAGAAAACAGCTTCCCATGATGAAAAAGTGCTAGTGAATTATAAAAGCTAGATCTGAGATTACTACATTACATTAAAAATTTCTGCCATTTGTTTTAAACCATGAAGAAGATCCAAACAGTGCAAAAATATACTGATACAATTTTGATCCTAAGCTATATTTTTCTCATATTTAATATAAAGTAAATGATTTATTTAATAAATATTTATCAAGAAATTACCATGCTCATTTTGCTTCCTTTTCTTCTTTCACTTAGATTTTTATCAAAATGCTGGTGAAAAACAATCAAACAGAAAAAAATATTTAGAAATAATAGCATCCTTTGTTATTATTTTCTTTGTTATTATCTCTAGTAGAGGAAATAATACGTTTCTTTCTAATGCTGGAACTGCTACTTACAGGCAACAACTTTACCTCCTTCAGCTGGTTCTGATTCCTCTGGTTGTTACTTCCACAATTTTAATAAATACGCATATGTTGCTGTTTCTTGACCAATTTAGATTACTTGATCTGGTAAACGAGCATTTGCCCCATTATCCAATTATACCACCACCCCTTTCTGCATTCTCCTAAACAGTTAAACAAGAGTTTTCAGACTCTTTATTGATCGCTTTATAACTTCCAGTAACTTAATAGCACTGTTACTGCTTCTACCAACTTATCTTAGATTCTTCGGAAGCCTGCTTTGTAGGTTGACAAAATTACTGGCTCTACTATTTTCTCCAGCTCTTCTCCATCTTTCCTACCTGCAGACTTCTATCATCTGAAATTTTATTTTTATATTGCCAAGGTTGAAAATATCCACACTGATGTATTCTAATCACTGCCTATAGTTTATTTCTAGTGGAATTGATAAAAAGTGTTTGCATTATTTAACCATGGAATAGTTATTATTAATTCAGAGTACAGAATTTAATTACTTCTAGAAAAGGTACTTTAATTACATTTGTTTTCCAGAGTATCTATCTAATCCCTTTGTATTTCTTATACTATTTTATTTTATCATAGCCTCCGTATTTTCAATTCTGTATTTCAGACAGGCATTCTACTGACTCACCTTCCCCCTGACTTTATTCCTCTGATAGGTTCCCCTCACCCTTTCTGTGGTCTAGATTTGCTTTCCTAGGTTGGTGCCAATATTTCTTGGATTCTAAATCCTCTAGTTTGGTTATTCCATTGTTGCACTTTGGACCTCCTCGAGTAACTTCTTAGGAAAAATTGTTTGTAAGGTAAAATATTTGAGTCTGTGCATGTTTGAAAATGTCCTTATTCTTTCCTTCAACCGGAGAAGGAACGGATGTGTCAGCTGGGTGGCAGGCTTGGTACTACTATTGATGCTTCCTATTTAACACAAACAATTTCATGGAACATCATATCGGACAAGATAACTTTGTGTCCTTGTGTGGTGGCTCACCCACCATACCAGCACTTTGGGAGGCCAACGTGGGTGGATCACCTGAGGTCAGGGGTTCCAGGCCAGCCTGGCCTACATGGCAAAACCCCATCTGTACTAAAAATGCAAAAATTAGCCAGGTATGGTGGCACACTCCTATAATCTCAGCTACTTAGGAGGCTGAGTCAGGAGAATTGCTTGAACCCAGGGAGGGGGTGGAAGTTGCAGTGAGCCAAGATTGCAGCACTGCACTTCAGCCTGGGTGACAGAGCTAGACTCCGTCTCAAAAAAAAAAAAAAAAAAAAAAAAGAAAAAAGATAACTTTTGTGACCATGACAGAGCACATAAAAGCTGAATAACCGTAATTGTGTCTGAGCACAGACATAGCAAACCACAAAAACATCCAACATCATCTCTCTTAGGCAGCATGAATGACTGGTGCTTCCATACTAATTAAGCTTTAGACCTGCTTGTTCCATTTCTCCTGAATCCTAGATGAAAATTATTCTTACTCCTAGATTTCTCCTGACTCCTAGATGAAAATTATTAATATGCTCTAATCATAGGATTATTCCTACCTCTTGATAGCAGCCAAACTCATACTTCCTTGACCTTTATTCAAAATAATTCAGCACAAGCCAGAATCGTATAACGAGAATTCTCCTAAAAGCTTCTTGCATAGTTGCCAATAGCTCCCCGTGTCCTGAGGTCTTCCCTGCAGCAGAATATATCAATTAGCCCAATCTTGTTCAACTTCAGGTATGTCCCAGGTGGTCTTTTACTGGTGGACATTTATATATCTTATTGATAATTTAGCAGATATAGAATTCTAAGTTAAAAATCTCATTGTCTCAAAACTTTGAAAGTATTGTTCTGCTGTCTGCTAGCCTGAATCTTTCTGATGAGAAATCCAATGCCCGTCTGGTTTTTGTTCAATTGTGTGTGTTCAACGTGCCTGAAGGTTTCAGAGAAGAATTATAATATTCGGTAATATTTATCGCATACATGTGAGGCGTTAAACAATGTGTTCTTCACACTTTACTGTATTTTAATCCTCACAAAAGCCAAATGAGAGAGCTACTACCTGAAATTTATATAAATGAAGAAATGGCTCAAGGCCACACAGCTAGTTGGTGGCCGAGCTGGACTTCAGCCAAGGCCTGTTCTATTCTTAATTCCTGGGGCCACACAGTTATGCTAATGACACTTCAGGATTGTCTCGTGAGCATTCTGGCATATAGATTTACTTAGTGAGAAAGCTGAAACTACTGATTAAAATCAAGATTTGAGATTATATATGGGTTTCGTTGGCAAGCAATTCCCAATTTATAAATGGGCTCAGTTTTAAAATTTTCTTGTGTTTAGCCAATTGTAATCCAACCTTAGCAAAAGAAGGCAGCAGTAAGTCTAGAGAGAGTAGAATATGATGAGCTTGTCTCCACAAAAGAAGGTTGGAATAATTTGAAACACTGACATTCCTGACTAGCATACTGGACCACAAGAGAAATTTGCATTATAAAAACCTAGAAACTTCATTTTGAATGAGATAAGAACCTTCGTATGGTTTTTTATTTTTGCATCTGAAATGCAAATATTTGGTTATAACAAATGTGAATGCAAAATTATTAAATAAATCAATGTTGACCATTTACAATTAAAATACAAGAGGTCTATGTAAATAAAAGTGGAGTTGGAAAATGGACACTTGCCAAAACTTGAGCTTTGATGGTGAAATCTCTGCATTTGAACCTCTCATCAGGGTTTCCAGTCATCTATCGGATCAAGCAAAGACTGAAAAACTAAACTCTGATCAAAGTCTCAGAAACTTTATTTCTCTTCTCACTCCAAGTCCTTGAGTGGACTCTAGTTTTCTGTGCATCCATCAAAAAAACAAACAGCAACTAAAAAGAATCGCAAACAACCTGAGCCAGCTTTGGTGAAACCACGTTTATGCCGTTTTTCGCTATAAGAAGGCCTCATAGCACACAGAGTTTGAAAGTGCAATGACTTTCTAGCAGAAGTGACCAGTGCTGTATTGGCCTCGAGGGTAGCGACACAAAAAGACACAGGGTTTGGAATATGAGTCTTGGTATAAAGAACATAAACTACTACTATGCTTAGAGCAACTCATCTCTTAGAGGGCGATTCCTTCAAATGTTGTAGACCAATTGTATCTTCTCATTACCTCTCCCATCTCTAAAAGGCCCTTTTCATGGTTGGTTATGATAGCTCTTGGTTTCCAGAGTGAGATACTGTTGCAAAAAATTCTGTGTTTATATGTAGCAAGTGTGTGTGGATGCGGGGGCGGAGAAGGGGAGAGAGAGAGAGAGAGAGAGAGAAGAGAGAGAGAGAGAGAGAGAGACTGATTAATTTCCAGAGTGCCTGTTCCTTTTTCACAGTTGGCTGGTAACTCTAGCAGGTGTTCAGTGAGTAGACGCAGGGCTGTGGGTAAGATTGGGGCATCTTTGTGAGTGAGCATTGATTTGCTATGTTCCCTAGTGGTCGAGGAAGCTCAGGTTGAGTGCTAATACAACTGGCAGCTTCTGCTAATCCTCTAGTGAATGCACACACTGATTAGTAGAACAAAGCTACAAACTCCTGCTACCATCACAAGCAGGTCAATCAACCCTGATTTATATAACACACACTTTCCTAGGGATACAAAGTTCCTGAAAAAGTCAAGAAAAAGGAGAGAGCAAGCAGCCTGTGAATCCCACACCATTCTGTTCTGTAGGAGGAAAATTCACAAGGATTTTTCTTCCCCCAGGAAGAAAAAAAAAGCGTCATCACCATTTCTACTGGTTTCTTTAGGTCTCTGCATTACCAGGTTTGATTTTGCTCTTCTGCTGGCATCTTGGGATTTAGAAGAAAGAAAACATGGTTTCCTTGAGAGTCAAATCTCTGAATATTTCTAATATGTTACAGCTCAATTTGACTAGCAGTTTCTGAAACAATGTGATCAGAACGGAGCTGGGGTCAGTCATCCCCTCCAGCAATGTGGGGGTGGGAGTGGGGGAGAGGCAAGAGTGAAGGGAAGGAACTGGAATACATTGCAGGGAGAGGAAAATTCTGTTTAGAGGAAAGTCTCCTGATGAAAATGCTGAAATGCCAGAAGGGCAAAGAATACATCGCATATACAACCATGTATATTGGTATTGACTAAACTTCAGAGTTCTGATTTTATTTGCCATTATCAGTATGATTGACCAAAATCAAGACCAAAAAAACGAACAAACAAAATAGACAGAATGTCCAATGCTCCCTTCTCTCAGACACACAGAAATCTTTTTTGCAAAATAAATTGGTAATTATTATTGCGCTGAATAGAATTATAGGCTAAAATACCTCCCCCTGGATATTTGTTACTGCTGTTGATGTAGTCAGGGTGAAAAAGCAGTTACTTCATGATGCGCCATGCTGCCATATCAGTGCTAGTATAAGATAGTGCTTTTGGTCAATTCTTTTGTGAACTATTATTAAACTGTTTTAAGTTTCCTGCAAAAGGTTCTCAGACTCACCTTGATTCAGTGGCCTTCTATTTTTGTGAAACGATGCCACCAATAATCTTACCACCACTGTCTTTATATAATTTTCCTTTTAATGTAAATGATTTGTCCAATAAACTCCACTAGCAGTAGAGTAGCAAGGTGTCTGATAACAGGTGTCGGAAAATCAGCTGTTAATAGATAATTTCTATGTTCAAATGCCAGCTTTATCACCAATAACTGAGGATGATTCTCACTTTTATATTTATAAAACAGGGATACTAATAATATATGCCTCATGATGTTATTGTAAGAATTTACTGAAGTTATATAACATGGTTAAATTTTGTCTGACATAGATTAAATGCCCAATAAATGAACTGAGATTCATGCCTTAATCTAGGTGAGTGGGCTTGAAATGCAATAGACAGAAGAGTTGTGTATTAGTCCGTTTTCACACTGCTGATAAAGACATACCTGAGACTGGTAAGAAAAAGAGGTTTAATTGGACTTATAGTTCCACATGGCTGGGGAGGCCTCCGAATCATGGTGGGAGATGAAAGGTACTTCTTACATGGTGGTGAACAGAGAAAGTGAGGAAGAAGCAAAAGCAGAAGCCCCTCATAAATCCATCAGATCTCATGAGACTTATTAACTATCCTAAGAATAGCACAGGAAAGACCAGCCTCCATGATTCAATTACCAACACGTGGGAATTTTGGGAGAGACCATTCAAGCTGAGATTTGGGTGGGGATATAGTGAAATCATATCAAGTTGAGATCCCAATTTTGGCTTAAGTAGATTCAGACTTTTGTTAACTCTCAGCCGTCTTACAACCTGCAGTGCAACCTTAATAAATGTAGCAGATATTAGTAGGTAATTAACTATGGAGGCTTCTGAAAGCAAACCATTTCCTCCTAACACCTATACTCACATCTTTCCTAAACCTTGGGTTTAAAACAGGGTGCCCTACCTCCCTGCCGCAAACTGAAGTTCTTCTTTCAGAGAATCTTGTTTTATTAGGAAAATTGAAATTCTCTCAAGCCGTTGGCATATTTAAAATGCGTTTGACTTTTTATTGATTGCTAGAAGAGCAGCAATAACAACAACTCCTACATTTGCACAAGGGGTTTGAAAATGCTTTTGTGAGCTATCTCTTAGATTTGAAAACCCCTGGTAATGCTTCTACAAGGCACCACTGAGACTCCTCAATGGCTATAAACAAAATTCTTCCCATTTTATTTTCTTCCCAGTATCTCAAATATTTAACAGAAAAGGTTCAGGTTTTATAACTCCTATTACCTCAGATAGCCTGAGGTGATTTCATGACTAGGTAGGGAGCTTTTTGAAGGCCTGTCACTCAATAGGTACCTATTCAATATTTGATGAATTTATAAAGCTTCTTGAACCTTTGAATGCCTCCATACCAGAAAATGTCCATATTTCCAGTGATCTATGACATATCATCCTATTGAAATTCCCTCTTTGCCGTCTAATTATTTGCTGTAAAGTATTACTCCCTTCTGCCATCAAATCCCTGGCAGTATGCTTCCGCAAAACTCAGAGGATTCAGACATGAAGGATATGTGAAACTACTGGTAACATAATTCTCTACAAATCACTGGAAGTCTATGGTTTTGCCTCAGTGGTTAGAATTCACTGGAACTAGACAAGATGAAATACATTTGCAAGTAACACAAAACCTCTGAACATCATTGCAGAGTTTCTTTTCTTGTTTATAGATGCTTTTAGAATCTAAGCATTACAATATGAGTGCCTTCTTCCTACTGAGTGAAACCTGTAAGAGAAAATTGGATTTCACTGAAATATGAGGTGTTCCAAACACTCATTGCTTCTGTCTCACTTTAAGAACAGCTCCCTCACTGCTCAGAGATATATTAATATCCCTCCACTGACAGTTCTTTGGGTTACAACTAAGCCAAGAATAAAAATCACTGGAACTTGTAACAGAGGATCTTTGTCATAAATACCAAAAAATTATTATGAGAAAAAGTTACATTTCATCAGCATATTTCAAAGTTTGTTTCTTTTTATATTTTTCTCATTGAAGTAAAATAATTTCATTTCTATGGTGAGTTCTGTACTTCCTGGGCCTAGGCTAAAACATGCAGTTCAGCCAAAAAGTTTGCAAAACCGCTGCAACTTTGTACCTAGGAAAGTAACATTGAAGTAAGATTTAGGAATGTTATAGAATAAGAAATTATGACTTTATGACTTTTGGAGTTTACATTGCTTTGTCACATTTTGAATAGTGAGAGCTTTTGAAATATGTGTCCAGACTCTTGGTGTTTACATTTCCATGAGTAAATTTTTGCCACATATAAAGTCTGTGCCTCTTTTTCAAAATCCTCAGTTGTCCCTGACATTAGTGTAGCTTTTTCTTCCTTCCTTTAGTTGTTACCTTCTCATCTCCTGCATTTTATTTGCACTCAATTTATCCAAGAGAATAAAAGTGATAGAAAATGAACAAGAACTTATATAGTCTTTAACAATGTTAAGATTATTTATTTAAATATGTGAAGTCAGCAGTCTTCCCATTGTAATACTGATCCTGTTGCTTGTGTGTTTCTACAATAAGATAGTCCAACAAATAATAATGTACATTTACTAAGCCTCATGGCAACCCTCCTGAAAAGTAGTGAAGAAGCAAGTTATTTGTAATAAAGTTCTAGGAAACCTTGAATGATCATGTAAATGTGAATGTGTGTGTGTGCATGTGTGCAACACAAAGTCACATGGTGAATTGCTTGAAAGAGTACTCGTTTCCTTAACACAAAGTAAGCATAAGCAAGTTCTTTTGATATAGTGAAAAATGATCTTTTACCTTACTTTCTGAAGAAAATAGTGAATAACTCAAAAAAAGAGTTTATGTATTTTGCATTTGATTTCAAAAATAAACAACAATAATTCAGCCTCTAATCACTCCAGATTATATTGGACTCATTAATTGTATCTAAGGAGAGATTTCTAAAATATACTTAGAAAGCAGAAATGTTTTATTAGTAGTATTCATATTGTCAGTCACAATACCTATTGAAAGAGCATATATTATGCAGAATAAGCTGCTTATTATTTGTTGTTTTTTCTTTTTACTATCAGATGAATCAATTTTGCTTTTCTCGGCTGGAGAATTCAAGGTTATCTTACATTACAGTAAGATTGTTTACTCCTCCTTCATAAGATTTTTCATATATATTCTTTTTTTCTGATTTCTACTGCATCATTGTTGTCTAAGTTTTTAATACTTCATCCCATGACCATTTTATAACCTCCTATCTGATCTCTGTGACTTTCAGGCCTTTCAAATAAAAGAAAACAGCAACAAGCAAATCTCTTCAGTGACTCCTCATGGCTGCAGGATAAAGTTTAGACTTTTCCAAAGTTCTGTGCTGGGAGTGTCTGCAAGTAGGGCTGATGTACATATTTATTAGTAAGTAATAGGAGCAATTTAATGTGAACTACAATTAATAAGGCCAATTAGAATTTGTAAATAAGGCATGTTTATGTAACCAGAACTGCACATAATTTGATATAAGATAGACCTAAATATAAATGCTAGAACTTCTACTTACTAGCTGTGTGACATTAACTTCTTTTGATTGCAGTTTCCTCATCTGTAGAATGGGAATAATGATACTTAGTCACCAGGATGTTGCACATATATGTGGTTGTAGGACTGAAGTTCCTGTCTTCTTGCTGGTCATTGGTCAGAGGTTGCCCTCAGCTCCTAAGATTTGTCCTCAGATGCTACATGGTGGCCTTCTCAAAATGTGGCTGCTTAGGTCTTCAAAGCTCATAGGAAGCTCTCTCTAGCCTGCTTTGTATGAGTCTTGGTGTAAAGTAACAATCACACAGTGACAGTCTCATCACATTTATAGGTTCCGCTCACACTCAAGGTGGGTGATTATTACGGGGTATATGCCAAGAGTGGGATTACTAAGGGAAGAGAATCAAAGAATTCTGTATATCACAAGAGTCTATGAAAAGAAATATTCAAATGCCATTAAAAGCCAGATCAATAAAACAGCATGAGGCATTGTCTTCAAAACTTTTTAGACCGGGCATGGTGGCTCACGCTTGTAATCCCAGCACTTTGGGAAGCCAAGGTGGGTGGATCACCTGAGGTTGGGAGTTCAAGACCAGCCCTACCAACATG